>NC_134703.1:161651701-161951701 GCF_043290135.1 Rhipicephalus microplus
TCACCGTGTAACTTTAGTGCGCGGAAGAAGCTCGTCAACTCGCCCGCCTGTGCTTCAAGAATCAGCAGGCGGCCGACAGCCGCCGTTACAATCCTCGACGAAGCTTCGTGGAGTACTAGCCCGGTGACCATGTCTGGGTATGAATGCCGATACGCCGACGTGAACTCAAGGAAAAAAATTGGCCCCGTATCTGCAAGTTATTCTACAAATGTCGTCGAAAGGCGATAGTATTCCGTGTGGAGAGAGTGAACAAAACATTTATTTGATGTTCTGTGCAAGAAAATTGGTGAATGGTAGGCGCTGCGTTAGAGCGCTTCGAGCGTGCAGCGGAGGTGAACGAGTGCATAACGTCGCGTCACACGTGAGACATGAGCGCTATCTGGCAGTTTTTTGGTAAACAAAACGTGTGACTCTGAGACGCGAGTGCACGCACGCCTCAGATGTGATAAGGTGTAGAATGCAAGGTGACGGGTAGGTGACACCAACGTGTCGTCTTAGCAAAGCATTGGAAACATTCGCCTTTTCGTGCAAGCGTTGCATGATCAGTGCGTTGTGATAAACGCTGTGGGCCTTAGAATTACTTATGTGTGCCTTTTCTAGTAATGGACGCACATAAAGAATATATACGTGTTGTTATGGTGCCTCAGAAATGGACAATATTTGCATTTGAAGACGATAGTATTTCTTGGGGACCTTCGAAGCAAAAATTGTGGTCTGTCTGTGTGTCTGTTCGTCCACCCTAAACGGTTCTGGGTACTCGGAACGGCACCAGCCGATACCCAAAACGGCCGGCCCCATCTGCAGCACCCATCAATGTTGCTCAAGCTTCAGCGTTCATACTTGTGCGATTGTCAAATAAAACTCAAATATTGCGCATATCTGTGGCACCATAACAACACGTATATATTTTGTACGTGAGTCTTTCAATCTATTGAGGGTAGTCTAGCTGTTCTATTTGACCAATTAGAGGGTGTTCAAAGGGATGTAACGAGGCTCAGCAAAGTTAGGGGGACAGATGAAGCTTATACAGTGCTGAAGAATAGACATTTCCTATGATTTAGAGGATTAATTAACAGAAAAAAAACTAGGGGTGAGATTTCTTTCCACAGTATTGCTGGCAACATAGAGGAATACTATAGCAAAGGGGGGCAAGTATCATACTTATGTTAACAAAAGGTACAAGATGAAGGTGGTACAGGCCTATGGGCCTACATTGATCCATGATGATATTTTAGTTGAACGCTTCTATCAAGACGTAGATATAGCCAATAATAAAATAAAGTCCCATGCTATTCTGATGGGCGCCTTTAATGCAACAGCAAACAAGAAACAGACCAAGACAATGCAGTAGGCAAAGATGGCATTGGCGGCTCTAGAAATGCCGACGGGAGTTGTTAGTAGGATTCGCAGAACGTAATAATTTACGGTTCTTGAATAACCTCTTCAGAAAATGGGCTAACCGTAAGCGGACGTGGTGAAGTCCTAATGGCAAAACCAAAATAGAAATAGACTTCCTTCTGTGTGTGCACAACCAGGTATTGTACATGATGTAGAAGTAGTTCACAAGATCCGATGCTGTGACCATAGAATTGTAAAATCTCGTATTCACCCAGACTAAGAAAAGCAAAGGCAACAACTGATAGGCAAGAAGCCAATAATGAACTAGCGGTGAAATAAAAAAAACTAATTCAGAGTTTCACTTCAGAATAAAGTCGAGGTACTAAATGACGTAACCAATGTTAGCCTTGACCCAATAACGATAATCATACTAGTATCATCAAAGTGTGCTATGGAAGTCGCAAGTACAGTCACCCGACAGGACACTGATAAACTATCTCAGGAGACAAAAAGTGTTATTAAGAGACGACAAACCATGGAAGCCTCAAATGAAGTTGACAAAATGGAGCTATTGGAGCTTTCGAATTCAATCACTATACGAAAGGTAGCCGACGTCAGAAGGTACAACATGAAGAAAATTGAGCTAGCTATAAAAAAGGCTAAAAGCTGCCAAGACGAACTTGCGCTTAGGCGAAAATTGGATCCATGCAATAAGTAACATGTAAGACATTGTCATTACAAATATGGATAGGACAGCTGAAGTGGTGGAGGAGTTCTACAGAGAGCTGTACAAAAACCAAAACAACCTGAATGATACTGCGTGAAGCAATAATTGTTCGAATGAATACGACATCCTACCAGTAATGACAGTGGCAGTAAAGAAAGCACTAAAAAGAATGCAAAGAGACAACGCCACTAGCGAGGATAATGTAACAGCGAAACTCCTGAACGATGGCTGAGAAATCGTGTCAATAATTGTAACTGTCTGGATTCCCAGAAAGTGAAAATGCACGAAGGGGAGACAAAAAGTTAGGTGGGATGATTAAATTGAAAAGTTCACAGGTGTAACGCGGCGACGGAAAGCACAATACTGGGTTGCTTGGCGAACCATGGGAGAGGCCTTTGCCCTGAACTGGGCGTAGTCAGGCTGATGATCATGATAAAAAATCAGGAAAAGTGCAATCGTAGTTTTCCTGTTAAGTGTTCCAGTGCAAATATCTGTACTTTACAGACAGGACGTTATCCCACAGGTGAAATCAATCAATTCCTTTGGGGTGATTTATACCTTAAACCTAAACTTGAGTCCACAATAGAATGTACGGCAGCTAAAAGAAAACGGGTGGTTGAGATGCGTCGTACACTCAGCAGTAAGCGACCTGATTTACATTGCGATGCGCTCACCATGATATATTTTATGAATATTCACCTGATATAGCAGTTTGGCTGTCTTTTGTTTTCAGGAGCGCCCGCCTAAAAATTCGATCACTGGTACTTCGGGAACGCGAGTTGTTACGATTATATTTTGGGTTTCCTAAATTTGTTGCAATTATTATTTTTTATAATGAAGTGCACCAGCTTTCTCTTTGTGCAGGGTTCCAAATACTAGCAGTTCGTACCTTCCAAAAATATATGCACCCCCACAGAGGAGGTTGCATTATGTTTCCAATAATTAGCCGACGTCCCTTTTTTACAAACAGTGATATAGATTAAGGGGCTCACATGACATTGCTGTACATCTGCTCTTAGAAACATTACAAATAAACCTTCGTGAAGTACTTGTACGCAGAAGACCAATTGAAACAATTAAATTAGAATTTCACAATATACATCTTACGAATTGCAAATTATATCTTCTGAGTAGGTGCCTAAATGCCATTTTAAAAGAATACCTAGAAAGGTTAGAATGAACTACTAATAGCAACTGATGCTGCAGAGTGGAAAAAAAAAGCAGTAGTCGGAATTGCATCTTTTGTGTTGAATTGGTCTTTCTCAAATCGTTCCCCTCATTTTTCACCTATTTATCAAGCAGGATTACTTGCAATTTTCTTAGCATTACGGAAATTACCTATATGAATACTTGATGCTATCATTCTTACAGGCTGCCTGTCTTTGTGTACTCCATTACCTGAACCTAATATGTCCCATGCTCCAGAAGTGTTTTATGTCCTTGCCCCAAGACATTTACGATTAATTCACTTGGTAGGGACAAAAGGGCATAAAGCTTTAACCCTTAATGAATACGCAGATGCACTTGCAGCGGCCTCACATAGTTGTTCCATAATTTCTATATTACCGAAGCTAGCAACTATCACCGTGGAACGATTGAAGCTTTCCTCACATCAGATAAATTTGAAAGGCTCGCATCACAACATATGAGTTCTCTCATCTTAGGTATCCTTGGAAAACTTGATGGTGCTCCTCTAGAAGAGGGGTATATCCATTACGAGACTACGATGCCGAGTCCCCCCACTGAATTTTTATTTACACAGGTCTGGTCTGGAACAATCTCTCTTGTGCCTCCACTGCAACGTGATTGAATCTCTGCATCATTGCCTCTTAACGTGCAAATTATTTACAAATCAAAAAAGCTGTTAGAAAAATCTCTCCGTAGGAATCCCTTTCGGTGGTCCTTTTCTTTGGAGCAACTGAAAAAGGACCTAGCCACAGGAAAGTTTTCAAGGCCATGTGTGATTTTCGAAAGGAAATAAAATGAACGGAATGTTAAGCTTAGGCATAAATTCACTTTATTTCCAACTTGATTAAATGGTTGAGTTATTTTTTGTTTTCTTCATTTATTATACTTCTAGCCCACGTTTTACTGATTTGTTCTTTGTTGAAACATTTCTTTCTAAACATCCCGTCTGGTATAACAATTTCATCTTCTAGATGAGGTACGTACCGTCTGTTTCATGGCCGATCTCCCAAGGTGGGTTGCGCCAGGACTCTGAGGAAGAACCAACCAACTAGTTATACAGCTTTGCTTGCTAGTTTGTTCCTCCAATAGGTTCTTACCCTCAGCGGGGGATCAGCTGTTCACGTAAGTGAAAACAATAAAGTCTATGCGAGGGAACGGAAAAGTTATTTGTTCGCTAATATAGAAAGGCTTCGAACCAGTGTGTTTATCATTCTCCGTCGTCGTCTCGTGTTAGCTGTAATAACGAAGATGAACTCAAACAACTAGCTCAAGCTTCCAATCTTATAAAGAAGGCTTCTAAAAAACACTGATGCTCTGTTTGAGGCACCCGTTCAAAGTGTTGTTTAATGAAATAATCATTGACAACACTGCGAACGCAATTATTCAGATGCTAAATCGGCGAAACAATTCTAAATTTAATGAAAATTTTACTTCACCATTCCAGTACTGCATATCCTACCTTTAGGCAGAAAGAAGCCTCATGAAGTATCTCTGGCAGCACCTATAGCTTGCCGCGCAGACTACCTGGGTTTATTTTTAATTGTAACGTAAAATTGTTATCAAGTATTTTATTAGTTGTTTCTCAATTTTTCGGTCATGAAGAAGATGATGATTATTTGTTCCCAACTAGCGATGCCAATATCGGGTTTTTGCGTCCCAAGCTTTCAACGTCATAGCCTTAAAAACAAACAAAGAAGGTAATAGAATAGTTTTCATAAAAAAGAACAGTGACAAGACCTTCCACGGCTGGTCAACTTTGTTTTAAAAAGGAGGTGCGATGTTACGCGAACCAAACCTAGTGCACGTTGTTCCCATTATTGTGCAGCAACCACTACTAATTTTTTCGTTGATAACAATTTAGTAACTGGTCCTTTCATATTTGTAACTGAAAAATAACGACATCTTCCCAAAGGGAACCATGGTGGTATGCGAAGCAGCAGCGTTGCGCACAGGTGGCGTCACGGGTTTAACGACGCCATTGCAGGTGCTGTGGTAAGCGCTGAAAGTTTCGTTTGAAGCGATGAACCAAAAGACTGTTCGTTCGATGTGCGCTAGAATGTTGTGGGCAGTGGAGAGGGTGAAGCGAAGAGGATGACACGTGGCGAGCTGCGACAGGCTAGAGAGAGAGAGAGTTACGTCAACCCACGCAGACTGCGAGGGAAGGCGTGCCTGCTTGGCACCGCCCCAGCACCTGCGACCAGGGGAGCGCGGTGCGGATGGAAGGAACGCGTTACACAGGCTAGTCAAAGAGCTGATTCGCATGAAACGTACTCTTCTATTTATGTAAATGTCAGTGACGCACAATTGCGCATCTTGAAAGGTTATCTGTTTTTATACTTTCAGCAACGTGCTAATTTTTTTCATGCTCATAATGAAAACCCCCAAACTAAAAAAAAATAACACTTGACTTCACCGCTCCGCGCATCTATAGGCAGCGCCTTCAAACAAGCTCAATCGGAGGTAGCCAGTATAAATGAAAAAAACTTTAGAAAGACAAAAATACCGATCCCGCTATCTGCCACTTCCGTCCTGAAGAAACGCACCGCTGTGATCTTAGACTGTAAGGCTGTAATCAGAACTGTGTTCCAGCCGCTTTACCCATGAGAACAGTTGGCCGTAAGATAGGAATTTTTACACATAAACCTCATTGTAAAAACGTCGTCTGCTGCACTTTCTGTTCTATTTAGATACCGTTATATGTTCGCGCCTCGTGTAATGTTCCATCTTTATCATTCGCTTTTTCGATCACATATAGCTTGATGATATCATTTGATATCTGGTGTTTACCGACCCACAATCACTATAGAAGTGTGAGAGACGCCGTATTGAAGAGCTTCGAAAATTTCGACTACCTGGGGTTCTTTAACGTGCGCCCAAATCAGAGCACACGGGCCTATAGCGCTTTCGCCTACATCGGAAATGCAGCCGCCGCAGCCGAGATTGGATCCCGCGACCTGCCGCAGCCCAGCATCTTAGCCACTAGGCCACCTTGACGGGGCAATCGCATATAAGCTACTGCATCTTAGTATGGGCTACAACCACAAAACGAAATATAAATGGGTTATCGCTGCTTGAAAAGCAAGCTATTCGCTGCATCAATAATGTTCATTCTTCACATCCGACAAATGCACTGTTTCAATAAAATAGGATAATCACTGTCAAAGATATTTACGCATACCGCCTTCTACATCTGTATTTTGCTGATAAAAAACAGCGCACTTTCTAAACAATTCGTCAGCCCTCGTAGAATGACACAGCACCCGCGGAACACGAGTACCCGAAAGGTGGTCCACAGAACACCATAGAACAAACTACTACACTTAAACCTTGAGTGACAATGTACCAAAACAGTGAAATATATTGCAGAAGTGCGTAAATACAGAAACGTCATTATCACGCAAGTACTTGCTTGATGTGTTTCTCTATAAAGTTCAAATTTATGCCTAAAATTTACAAATTTACCTCGCTCTGTCTTCCTATCCTTTTGACAAAGTATTAATTACATACCTGCTCTTTTTCTTTTCTTTTTTTACTACTGCTTTTGTTAATATCTAGTCTTGCATTGTAAATGAATAATACTGTCTTGGTGGTCATATTATTCAATATTAATACGTGCTTTAAGCTATTCACAGTGCGCACGCATGTATTGATATGTATGTACAACAACCAAAAGCTTTGTTTGTATGGCGCATGTGTGCACTGCTGCTGTTGCCTGGTTTCGGCCCACTAGCCTCGTCAAGCTGTACGCTTACGGCTTTCTTGCTAGCACGGCCTTAAACATTGTACTTTGAACATGTCGTAAGTAAAATTAGACTTGACTTGACTTGATAGTAGTAGCGAATCATAATTAAGCGAAAGGAATGTCTACAAGATTCCAGCACGTGTTTTGGTGCCTATCAGTGGCAACTAAAAAAGGCAAAGCGGTTCTTTGCAGTAAGCTCATTTGACAGTGCTGAATGTTTTTTGGGTGCATGGAGCACACTCACGTGTTATTTTTTTACATTTCGTGGGCTCCAGTTATTATATAACAAAAAAGAATGAGCACACAGTTATAGTACCCTGTTTAAAGTGACATGAACAGATGTCGTTTGAACATGCGCACACCTGTCTCATTAACATCTTAATAATTAGGAAAGTACTTTAGGAGTTCAAAATTTATTTAAGATTATATATTGAAGCGTCATGAAGGAAAAATTTGTAGTGGCTACTACAGCATACCGGGAACGATAAGCAGTAAGTTTGGTTCTCGCACACCGGTCTTCTATTTTTACATCGTACTGCGAGATATCTGGGACACCCTGTATAGTGTGGGGATTATATAAAGGTGTTGGTGGAGCACGCGCTCCACCTCTATATTCTACGAAATGACCTCAAGCGGTAAAAATTTCAATGCGCTGCTAGAAGGACAGAGTAAAGTCTGGGTCAAAGCTCTTATGCTAGTAGCGCGGTTTCTACATTCTTCCTAGTAATGTAACATATTATAAGAGCCTTTAGGTATTCTTCATAGAAAACTGATGCAATGCTATTCAATAAGCTTATGCGCATTCATGGTCACACGCAGGCATTTAACTTATCATCACTACCTCGAGCCATTGCATATTGGAACGGTCTTCCCGATCATGTTGTATCCATTTGTAACCGTGAAATCTTTCGTGACAACCTAAATTCGTTGCACTCTAGCATTGTATAACGCTGTTCCACCTTGATTTTTGATTTTTGTAATCTTTTATATATGTATATATTTTTTTCGTCTGCTTTTCTCCTTTATTGTTATTTCGTTTGTATACTGATGCCCCCCTTACTCAATGCCCTTCAGTGGGCCTGTAAGGTATTTTGAATAAATAAATAAATAAATAACTAAACAGGCAGAATACTTTGGTAAATGAGTAACCTCGCATAAGTAATCGACAGATGATGCTAAAAGCAAATGTTAAATCTTTCTAAGTTGTAGAAGAAATGCATTCCTTCTGATCAATGAAAAGATTAGAAGAAAGGGAGCTCAGTGTATGGCAGAAGCAAATTAAAAAAGATAGAAAAGCAGCTGCAAAATCTTGGAACCATCTAAGCTCCTTAAGAAAAGAGACGAGCCTAGAGCAGATGTTTATAACTACAGCTCAAGGTGCTAGGCTAGAAGGAGACAAAGCCATTGAATATATAGGAACAAAGATGACAGAATTTCAACAAAAAAATGCTTTAATGCACTGCAATAGACAAAGATGAATCAAGTGGCGCAATGACTCAATTTTCACAACGAGAGTGGGAAAGGGCTGAGAAGAGGGTTCGTAATAGTACATCAACAGGCCCAGATGGCATTCCAATCATGCTAATAAACATATTAGGTCCGAAGTTTAAGCAGGCTTTGAGAGAGCCAGTGAGCAACATAGTAATCGATGGTGAAGTCCCCGATGGATGGAAACTTAGCAGTATGAGCATGATCTATAATGAAAAGGGGGACAAAGCTGACATAAACAACTACCGTCCTCTAACAGTGACATCAGTGGCCTACGGGTTCGTGATGCAGATTATAAACGAAAGACTGCAGGTAGGGATAGAGGATGGGGGGGGTGGTGCTGGGGATCTGCAGAAAGGGCTTCAGAAACACAGGAGGTTGGAAGACAATCTGTCCTCACTGACGCAGTGCATCGAAAAAGCAGAAAAAAAACACAGGCCCCTGCAGCTAGCATTTTTGGCTATCAAGGGAGCGTATGATAGCGTGGTCGAAGAGGACTTGTGGGGAACACTGGACACACAAGTGTGAAGGATGGAGTCACTAATCTTTTAAAGGATATCTATAAAGGTAACAAGGCAGTTATAAAGTGAGAAAAACAGATATCCAAGCCCGCAGAGGTGAAACGGCGGCTTAGGCAGAGGTGTCCTCTGTCACCCTTGTTATTCATGATGTACCTACAAGGATTAGAGGCCAAACTATAGAGAAGTGGACTGGGCCTCAACCTCTGTTTCGTCAAAGAAGTAAAACTCATTGAACAGGCACTACCAGCATTGGCGTACGCAGACAATATAGTGATAATGGCCGACAACAAGGAATGTTTGCAGAGATTGATGGACATTTGCGGTAATGAGGGAGATAGGTCAGATTTCAGATTCAGTAAGGAAAAATCAGCAGTCATGATTTTTAATGAGAATGAAGGTAGTGAGCTTAGAATACAGGAGGTCACGATAAAGATAACAGATAAATACAAATATCTGGGTGTATGAATAAGCAAAGAGACCGAGTCCCTAAGGGATCACGAAATATAATTGATTGATTGATATGTGGGGTTTAACGCCCCAAAACCACCGTATGATTATGAGAGACGCCATAGTGGAGGGCTCCAGAAACTTCGATCACCTGGGGTTCTTTAACGTGCACCCAAATCTGAGCTCATGGGCCTACAACATTTCCGCCTCCATCGGAAATGCACCCGCCACAGCCGGGATTCGATCCCGCGACCTGCGGGTCAGCAGCCGAGTACTCTAGCCACTAGACCACCGCGGCGGAGTATCACAAAAAATAGGTGACGAATAAAGGTAACAGGAATACAGTGGTGATAAAAAACAGGGCACTGTGGAATTACAATATGTATGATGTTGTAAGAGGAATATGGAAAGGGGTCATGGTTCCTCGTCTGACGTTCGGCGATGTGTTCCTGTGCATGGGGTCAGAAGTTCAAGCAAGATTAGAAATTAAGCAACGCAGAATAGGTAGGCTTGCCTTAGGAGTGCAAGGGAATACACAAAATCAGGGACTACTGGGTGATATGGGATGGACATCATTTGAGGGCAGGGAAGCTAGTAAAAAAATAAAGTTTGAGAAGCAATTCAGAGAAATGGAGAAGGAGTGTTGGGCTAGGAAGGTATTCAGCTACTTGTACATGAAGAATGTCGATACGAAATGGAGGAAGCGAACCAGAAAATTGACTGGTAAATACTTAGAAAACAGCAGGTAGCCAAACCACAAAGAATTATCTGTTAAGAAGAAGGCTATGGTTCCTGGTCTGATGTTCGGCAATGTGTTCTCGTGCATGGCATCAGAAGTTCAAGCAAGATTAGAAATTAGGCAACGTGGAATAGGTAGGCTTTCCTTAGGAGTGCAAGGGAATACACCAAATCAGAGAGTACAGGTTTATATGGGATGGACATCATTTGAGGGCAGGGAAGCTAGCAGCAAGATAAAATTTAGGATTTATTCAGAGAAATAAGGCAGGAGCATTAGGCTAGGAAGGTATTCAGCTACTTGTACAAGAAGAATGTCGATACAAAATGGAGGAAGCGAACCAGAAAATTGACTGGTAAATACTTGGAAAACAGCAGGAAGCTAAACCACAAAGAATTATCTGTTAAGAAGAAGGTGAAGGAATCTGAGACCAATATGTGTAAAATTGGCATGATTAAGAAGTTTGCACTAGAGATCTATTGAACTTTTAAGCAGGAATATGCCAAGGAAAGGATCTATGATAATACTTGGGGTAGTTCTCTATTGTTTGAGGCCAGGACGGGAGTATTGCGAACCAAGGCATATCGGGCCAAATACGAAGGGGTAGACAGGGTATGCAGTGGGTGTGGAGAGGAAGAGGAAACTGCCGAACACTTGATAAGGTTCTGTTAAGAGCTTCACCCTATGGTTCATGATGATGGCGCAGAGTTTTTCAAAGCAATGGGATTTAGGAACAGGGAGCGAAAAATAGACTTTAAGTTGGTAGAAATAACTAGAAGGGAATTATCTGACTGGTGGCTAAAGTCAATGCGTCTCTCATAATCATGTGCTAGTTTTGGGACGTTAAACCCCACATATCAATCATATCATGGCTAAAGTCAAGACACGAGTGAAAATTAAACCCTTCACTGCAAAAGTCGAGTTCTCAACCTCACTAGTTACGGGAAAAAAACTAGTTTTGGTTCACTAAGTTACGGCTTGGTAGCGTTAGCCACTGCCCGATCTAAAGGGTACAGCCATAAAAATTCATTCATTCATCCATTGGCTATTGTTGCGCCTTTATATATTCCTGTAAAAGGGGCCGTAGTTATATGATTGGTTTGGATCATAATATATTAGGAAGAGGGTGGCCGCAAAGAATGGCGTCAGGCTCGTGTTGTTTGTATCGTGCAAGCTCTCCGGGCTCTGCAGACGCACAGCTACGCTAAAAAAAAGAATGATGACTCGAGCAGCGTTTGCAGGAAGAGGCCCGCCAACATTTTCACGAAATGGCTGTTCCGGTAGTATTCCAAATTCTTTCATTATACGCCCATGTGTATATCGGTCAGGTGGGCTGATGTCTGAATGACAGGCTGCATGAACACCGCTATCTCTTCCCTACAAACACTTGTTCAAACTTTTCTCTGCATTTCAAAGGCTGTGAGTGAGCCCCAGATTAAAATCAGCGATCGTAATTGGCGAAGGCCGGAACAATGGAGAGCGTGAAATCTGTAAGGCCTTCGAAATGAAGAAGCAGGGCAAAATGTCATGTGTGAGCGAACTCTGTGGTTACATCAGAGATAAATAATTACGGTATGTAGATAACTGGTAAGCTTCGAGAAGAACTTTATAGGTGATTCTCATGTTTCACGCTCTGTATACGGTTAGGTTCGAAGGTTTGACATTGCTCAGATTGCCTTTTAACGCACGCGCTGCTAACTCAAGTGTTGGGCAAAGTGCGATTCTTTGAGAAGCATTGAGTGGTAAGTGTTGTAATTGTCTTATATGTTCTTTCTTTTTCTTTCTGTGTGGTCCTTCGCGGGTTCCATCTTCCTAAGATCCTTCATAGAGACGCGATCATTTTGGAGCATTTTGGAACAGTGGCGGGTGGTGTCACAGCGCGCTATCGCTTCGCGTTTTGCGACATGCACGCAACATCGTTCACCCGCCTTCGCAGGTGCGCCGTGCGTTGCGTAGGTTTGTTTCGATGCAGGTTAGACTTCTGTTGGGGCGGGCATGTGCACACTTACGCGACAGAAAAGATACAAAAAGGTGGCTTGTCATTACGCTTTTTTGTTCTTTTACCTGCATGGAATAAAAAAAATCGCCCACTAATTTTGCCTAAACAGAAGTTTAATGTGGTTAAAATTCAGTCATGGTGCCACTCTTACAATTCTGCATTCATATAGGGTCCTACAGTAAATAACTTTGCTGATAATAGCCACCAACGGAAAGCCTGCATGAGAACATGTCCTGCATATCGAAGGTGGAGACTTGCGCGTAGCATCAGCTCAGATGCCCAGTGGCCGCCAGCATGTTCTGCACGCATTTATATGAGCATGTGCACGAGGGGAGAAAAGGGTTGTGCAAAGCTTGCTCAATGCCCTGACTGAATAAGGAGAGAGGAGGGTGCGCCAACCTATACAAATATTTGTAACTCCTTATTTGCTTTAGCATGCCGCGTTTTGTGTCGGTGTGCCTCCGCATGCACTAGCTTGCTGGTCGCGGTAGGACGCATGTAAGCATCGGATGTCACTACAAAGAAGCTTGGAGACAGTGCCTGCAAATGTTAAGAAAGATGGCTTCCTAATGTGACAAAGCAGAAGTTGCCAGCAAAACTGTCCAGGAATCAGAAATTGAAGCCACCAGGCCAGGTTGTAATATTGCCAGTTTGGCGCAAGGTATAGACACCAATGCCCAACCTGGATGACTTGTTCACCTCTATGGTTGTATTGTGCATGTTACTTCTTTTGCTGGGCACAGCTGCACCTAAATAAAGTTGAAGATTTACTGGCTTGTGCTTCCTGCTATTTATGAACTGGATTTTCAATAGCATGCTAACATCTCAAGCAATTAAGCATTTATAGTTACGTTGTCGTTCGACAGTATAGTCTATTGAAAAAGTACACCTATATTCGAGATAATAACGTGCCCCACTGAAGTTTCTATTTAACATGCCTACTGATCCTCTTCTTCTCGATGCTTCACCTGAGAAGTATACGCTAAGGGTTCTAAAGATCCAAAGAATATTATGTTAAACAGTATAAACTTGAACATCACTACGTAGTGTAGCGTTTGCGGCGCATGATGTCTTCTACGTTGGGGCCATCATATAAGATTGCCCCGCTTGTGGCATCATGTTGTTTCCTTAGCCACATTTTGCCTGAATATGTAGCGCTCAAAAATGCGTCACACAAATTCAAAACTTTGATCTTCCTGGCACTGTGAGCGTGGTCTGCCGTGTTTCTTTGGCCAGTAACCGTCCGGTCACCGAACACGTAACAGTTGTAGTTTAGTTATAACAACATCACGAACCGAAGCACCAACGACTGTTGCGGTAACAAGAAACTACGTAAGCGCTAAACTATAGGTGTATTTCTCTGGCACACGTTCACGAAATATCAATGATAACGCGATTGCAATAGTGACTCACAAATTTTGTGCAGTGTTCTAGCTGGTATGGACATGTCACCACCTTTTATGTTGACGCATGCACATACGATGGATATGTGGGGCTTAACGTCTCAAAACCACCATATGATTAAGAGAGGCACCGTAGTGTAGGGCTCCGAACATTTTAAACACCTGGCGTTCTTTAACGTGCACTCAAATCTGAGCCCACCAGCCTGCAGCAATTTAGCCTCCATTAAAAATGCAGCCACCACAGGTGGGACTCAATGCCGCGACCTGTGAGTCAGCAGACGAGTACCTTACCCACTAGACCACCACTTGAGGCGACATATGGACATTCAAGCCCAACTTCTCGAAGTTGTGCTATCTGACGATGTATTCGGTATAAATGGAACAAATTTATTGTCTAAACTTACACAAATGCAATGATAATGCAGACGATAAACAGCACATACACGGCCGAGCAAGCATCGTTGCCTCTGATTAAGTGAACATTGCTCGCATATCGTGTGGTCAAATAGCAGAAGCTACTTTGTAGCAAATAATGAAGCTTTCAGTTGTATACGTAACATGCAAGCCGAGACTGTGTTATCTATGTGTACATAACAAAACACTGAACCTGTGCTTGGGCATCACACGATGTCTTTGGAACTATTGGCAAATTATTCCGGAGTCTGTTTGGCAGAACCGCTGCAACGCAGACCGCTTACCGATAGTGAATATTCCAGAAGCGTGCGGTCGATGCGGTCGATACAGCAGGAACCAATACGCATGCAGGAGAAAGCGAAAATGAGCGCCGTCATAAAGCTCACACTGCACGCGGTGCTACCATCACCCACCTAGCGCTCAATTCATCATTACATGGTGCCGTGTGCAAAGGTGACCGGCTAGTCAACGCGCTATTTTAGAAATGATCAAAACTTTCGTGCTTCCTCTAATGAGACGCTTCCTATACGAGTTTTTTTTCTTGTCAAACAGAACGTACTCCTTCGGGTTCATTATAGCAGCCTGACGGCGATAAGGTGGGGAGTCTAATGAGTTTTCTGCCACTTATTGACGCAAGTATAAAGCAGTAAAACCAGAATATGGGGATTTGTACATATATAGAAGTGTTGTTTTTCTGTGTGCCGTTGTTCCCGTTGTTGCCTTCTAATTCACAATGCCTGAAAAAAAACTATTTTGCACTTTTGAGGCAACAGTTCCGTTATCCCGAAAAAAATTGCTAGTTCAGAAGAGCGTTATGAATTCAACTAGAGATCAAGAGTAATCAGCAACAAACCATCACGAACTGTGTTATCGAGGCTGGAGCTTTCAACTTTTGTACATTCTTGATATCTGCCGCACTGATTACTTGACCCATGAACTATTTAAACTGAACAAGCTAGGGCACTGACCATTTTAGGTGAGGAAGTACAGATAGATAGATAGATAGACAGAGAGACAGACAGACAGACAGATAGATAGATAGACAGAGAGACAGACAGACAGACAGACAGATAGATAGATAGATAGATAGATAGATAGATAGATAGATACATACATACATACACACATAGATAGATAGATAGATAGATAGATGAAAGTCACCAAAGTTTGCTAATTGCTTCGCCTTTAATAAATATGCGGGTCCCAGCAGGAATAGCACCAAATAATTTAGCGTAGCAATCACGCAATCTACCACAAAGCCACAATAGGTCTTTGAACTGCTTTACCAATACCTAATGTTTGTGAATTGCAAGTTTAGTTTCCATGTGTGCTATTCAATTTTATAAACTATACGTATGTGTCCTACAATACAGCCGTGACGTTCGGTAAGCGTTCATTGTAGTTAGGTACCATGCACTGAAATATACCTATGTAGACGCGGCCATTGGTACCATCCTCGCGAGAACCAGCACTTCGTCTCAGCTTCTGATGTTGCTAATACTCATGTTCCTGATGACATGATTGCGCAAGTGCAAGAACCTGGTTATATAGGCGTCTACAGCCATTCAACATATGCCTGTGCATGCAACATGTGTAAGTGTACTTAGTGTCATTTCATGACGTGTCGCTATATGAAAATTCAACATGGTCACCTTCCCTCCACATGCTTCGCATAACATCGATTCCCAATATACGTGGGATCTGCCAAATTTGTTATTCACTATAAAATAGATGGTGCAGGTAACACGGGTTTTACCCATCAGTTGTATTTTTGCTTGTATTTCAGGCTTCTCTGCGAAGGTGAGGTGCTCAACCACTGATAGTTTGGTGATCTAATGCATGTATTCCATATATATCGAAATAAAAGTGAATGCTTTTCCACTAGACCAGTTGTCTGTGCTTCTGAAGCAAAGAGGGCATAAATGTCACTTTGGACTGTCGCGGGAGAAGTCATGTCAAGTAACTAAAGGAAAATGGTAAATAAAAAGAAAGGCAGAAATGGGAAAAGGGTTCAGCTTGAAACCAGTAGTTGTGAAACTGGTGAGAAAATTTTTTATTGCTGTTGAAGGAACCGAGAAGTTAAACAACAAGTCAGTTCATTTCGACCAGTTGTAGTACTGGAACTTTCATTTCAGCCATTTCGCTATCATGCGTATATGAATAAAGCAGCAGATACTGATCAAAAGTTTTATACGCAACTTTGGCGCCAAAACCCTGGCCCTCAATATAATGAACTTCAAACCATATGTTTCGTATTTTGGCAACATTGGCCATACAAGTTTTCTCAAAAATTGCTCTATTAGGCCTTATTACACAGGAACTCCGTAGGGTCTATTAGACGCAGCTAAAGCATATATACCCATTTCATGTTTGTAAACGTAGGTAGGCTGATGTCGACATTATGGGTAATATTATAGCGACGTTAACACGTACCTTCTGCCATAAGTGCTGAGGGCTGCGATGTGTGCCAACAAACAAAACTAAGTTTTGAGACGCGACTCACATCCAACCGCAACGCAGCTCATTGGTATACCGTTTTTTTCCCCGTTGCTTGACATGCCCCCTTCAAAACCCAGCAGAAACTTAAGAAGAAACTTTTCGTGACGTGATTCCGGTGGAATTTGTCTATAACCTGGTGACGTTTGGCGCGATATGTCAAAGTGGTCTGCGTGTGTGTGTGTGCATGTGTGTGTTTGTCGAATCGTGAAAGAGTGGTGTACTGATATGAAAGAAAATTTATCTATTTAGTGCGTGCTCAAAGGTAAAACAATATTGGTTCAGTGCATCAATATACGACGAATGCGACCTGATCATACAACACGTTCCCGCTGAAACAGAGTATCTGCGAAGTGTTCTAAACTTCTAAAATTTCAAAAAACTAGACCTCAAATGCAGGTTGTGTGGGAAGCCGCCTAAATGTAGAATCTTGAACAACGTCGTGGATTGCTTAAATTTCGTTTTCTAGAGACCTGGATGTGGCAGATAAAGAACGCTGGTGGCCGGTGACAAAGCTGAGGATTGGTGTTTTATCTTATGTTGGCTTATGTTGCATCTGATGTCTTTTTACCAATGCATTTTCGTTTCAAACTGAAACCCACTTTAAGATGTGACCGTAGGCTTGTCATAAGTCAGCTGGCGCTTCGACATATCATCCGGCAGTGAAGCCTACTCATAATCTCAATGGCAGTGTTACAAAACCACACAAGGTGGCGTAGCCGAAAATCAGAGAAACTGTAGCTGTAATGCAGCCAAACGCACATAAAAAACACATCAAGTATTTGTAGGCAAAAAGAAGCTGCATTTATTTGCAATTTTCGGGGCTTCCGTTTTCTCATAAGACTATGCTACACCAGAAAACAGTTGTGTATCAAGCAGGTTACGCTCACGAAGATCCAAATATAGATACTCTGGCGCCGCTTCTTAAGAAAATTATGGTGAATTATATTTAACAAATAGAATGGTACGGTCTCGAATTCGCCTAGACTTGAAGAAGGAACGACAGAAACTGATACGCAAGAAGCCAATCAATCAGCTAGCACTGAGAGGGAAAATACAGGAATTCAGAGTGTCGCTGCAGAACAGGTACTCGGCTCTTAGTGAGGAAACCAACCTTAGCGTAGATACAATGAATGATAATCTGACGAGTATCATTACGGAGTGTGCAGTGGAAGTTGGAGGCAGGGTAGTAAGACAGGACACTGGCAAGCTTTCCCAGGAAACGAAGAACCTAATTAAGAAGCGTCAAATCATGAAAGTGTCAAGTACAACAGACAAAATAGAACTAGCAGAGCTTTCGAAATTGATTAATAGACGTAAGGTGTGCGATGTAAGAAGGTATAACATGGAGAGAATTGAACACGCTCTGAAAAACGGAGGAAGTGTCAAAGCATTGAAGAGAAAACTTGGGATAGGCAAAAGTCGGATGTATGCACTAAGGGACAAAGAAGGCAAAATAACTACCAATATGGATAGGATAGTTAAAATAGCGGAGGAGTTTTACAGAGATCTGTACAGTAGCCGAGACAACCACGACCTTAATACTATAAGAACTAGCAGTAACCCAGATTACACCCCACCAGTAATGATAGAAGAAGTCAGAAAAGCTTTGGAGAGCATGCAAAGAGGCAAAGCTGCTGGTGAGGATCAGGTAACATCAGATCTGCTGAAAGATGGAGGACAGATTGTGTTAGAAAAACTAGCCACCCTGTTTACGAGGTGTCTCCTGACGGGAAGAGTACCAAAGTCTTGGAAGAACGCTAACATCATCTTAATACATAAGAAAGGAGATGACAAGGACTTGAAGAATTACAGGCCGATCAGCTTGCTCTCTGTAGTATACAAGCTATTTACAAAGGTAATTGCTAACAGAGTAAAGAAAACATTAGAATTCAATCAAACAAAGGAACAAGCAGGATTTTGAACAGGCTACTCAACAATTGACCACATTCATACTATCAATCAGGTAATAGAGAAATGCTCAGAGTATAACCAACCACTATACATAGCATTCATAGATTACGAGAAGGCGTTTGATTCAGTAGAAATATCAGCCGTCATGCAAACACTGCGGAATCAGGGCGTAGATGAAGTATTTATAAACATTATTGAAGAAATCTACAGGGGATCAACTGCTACCATAGTGCTTCATAAAGAAAGCAACAGAATACCAATCAAGAAGGGTGTAAGGCAGGGGGACACAATTTCCCCAATGCTATTTACCGCGTGCTTACAGGAGGTTTTCAGAAGCCTAGAATGGGAACAGTTAGGGATAAGAATCAATGGAGAATACCTTAGTAACCTGCGCTTCGCCGATGACATTGCATTGCTGAGTAACTCAGGGGACGAATTGCAACTCATGATTACGGAGTTAGACAAGGAGAGCAGAAAGGTGGGTCTCAAAATTAATCTGCAGAAAACGAAAGTAATGTACAACAACCTCGGTAAGGAGCAGCGCTTCGAGATAGGTAATAGTGCACTTGAAGTTGTAAAAGACTATGTCTACTTAGGGCAGGTAATAACCGCAGAGCCGAACCACGAGATTGAAGTAACTAGAAGAATAAGAATGGGGTGGAGCACATTCGGCAAGCACTCTCAAATTATGACAGGTAGATTGCCACTATCCCTCAAGAGGAAGGTATATAACAGCTGTATCTTGCCGGTACTTAGCTACGGAGCAGAAACCTGGAGACTTACAAAGAGGGTTCAGCTTAAATTGAGGACGACGCAGCGAGCAATGGAAAGAAAATTGGTAGGTGTAACCTTAAGAGACAAGAAGAGAGCAGAATGGATTAGGGAACAAACGGGGGTTAAGGATATCATAGCTGAAATCAAGAAGAAGAAATGGACATGGGCAGGGCATGTAGCGCGTAGACAGGATAACCGCTGGTCATTAAGGGTAACTGACTGGATTCCCAGAGAAGGGAAGCGGGTTAGGGGGAGACAGAAGATTAGGTGGGCAGATGAGATTAAGAAGTTTGCGGGTATAAATTGGCAGCAGCAAGCACAGGACCGGGTTAACTGGCGGAACATGGGAGAGGCCTTTGTCCTGCAGTGGACGTAGTCAGGCTGATGATGATGATGATGATGATGATATTTAACAAAAAATCTGCAAGGTCGTATCACCATTCCCTTGCCGTAGGAAAGTTGCCTATTATTTAGTTACCTTGTTAGATCTTCGACAGGACCACTTATAACCAATTATGAAGTATTTTAGACTTGGAACAAAACATAGCCAAGGATTATGTATTGTGTTTTGCCAGAGAAACATTTGGGGGGGGGAAGCACCTTAGGGCCGAGGTTTGTGCGTCTCGTGTCCGTCACAGTACGGTACAGCCCCACGTAAACGCCAAAAAAAAAACAAAATAAAAGGCTAGAAATCCATAAAAATAGATATCTAACCACCCATCCTTCAAAGCACATGAGACAATCATGTCTAAAAATGTACTTAGGCATAATTGTGACCAAACAAAACCAGGCAACTGCAAACACAAATCCTCTATACTAGTCAATGACTTCAACTTAGACATTATGCACCTTCAGGACTAATAATAATAATAACAATAAAAATAATAATAATATTATTAATAATATAATAATAATAATAATAATAATAATCATAATTCGGCAGATTTCACGTATCTGGGTACCGACTTTGTGCGAAGCATGTGGAGGGAAGGTGACCGCGTTGAGATTTCTTTTATTTCAGCGACACGTCATGAAATGACGCTTAATATTTGTGCAATTTTTTCAAACTCAAAAATATGCTGAATAGTTGCAGATAGTTGTTGGTATAGTTGTTTGTATAACCAGTGCTTTGCACTTGCGCAACGATGTCAGCTGGAACATGCATATTAGCTACACCAGAAGCTGATATGAAGCGCGGATGCTCGCGAGGGTGCTGGCCCTGGACACTGCTACATAAATGAACTTCAGTGCATGGCAAGTAACCATAATTGACGTTAACTTGACGGGACGGCGCTGTATCAAAGTAATTGCTTGGTAGATATGTGGGGTTTAACGTCCCGAAGCCACCATATGTATATGAGAGGCACTGTAGTGGAGGGCTCCGGAAATTTCGACCACCTGGGGCTCTTTAACGTGCACCCAAATCTGGCACACGGGCCTACAACATTTCCGCCTCCATCTGAAATGCAGCCGCCGCAGCCGGAATTAGAACCCACGATCTGCGGGTCAGCAGCTGAGTACCTTAGCCCCTAGACCACCATGGTGGGAGGCGCTGTCTCAAAGTAGCACATATGCAATGTTTGTAGTATTGGGGAGGCAGCACTACAACCACTATTGATGTTTCATGAAGATTAGCGGCTATTGGAAAAGTTTCTGTGACACCTGGTGTAGCTCTGTGGTAAGTTGCTTCATTGCCACGCAGAATGCTTGGGTTTGATTCCAGCTGATAGCCTGACATTTATACTTCGTGTTCCTCGTGTGGACGCTACCGATGTCGGGTATTTCTAACACCAACGCCTTGAAATTGCGCATGTGTGCTCTCGTCGTTCCTGGACAGATACTAAGTAGCACATACCCGCATACCAACGGCATATACTGGCCCGTGGGTATGTGCTACTGTCTGGTGGGAAGTGTTGGACGACGTGAGTATTCTACCATTGAGCCAAGCCAGGGCTCAAACTTTCATTGCACGCTGACCCTAGTCGGGGAAGCTAGGTGGTTGGGTGGCTTGCGGCCGCGTCTGCATCGGCTCCGCCAACCGACGTTGTTCAACTGAGTCTCATGTGCTTTCCCTCCGAGATTTCTACTGGAGCGACTCGGGGAAGTTCCAAGGAACACCTCGATAACCCATTAATCACGGTAGGTCTACTGGAACCTCTTTTGTGGGTCCTTTTGCCGATACCAAGGGTTCGGCCTATTTGTGCTTATACACGGCATCGGACGCCGCAGCGCGTAAAGGCGGAACGCTCAGCCGCTTGTTCGGCCAACCCCCGAGGAGGCCATGCCTCATATGGTAGAAGAAGAGCAAATCTCCAAAGAGAAATCTGAGTTCGATGGCTGGAGAACCGCCCACAGAAAGCGGAATGCGGATAAAACCCGCTTCAAGCATGAGGCGCGCTTGGCTAGGCAAACTGGAGCCCGCGTTGGCCTCACTAAAGCCAGCCAGCTGAGAAAGGCTGCCTTAGCTTCCAGGCTACCGCGCCGGCCCACATCACACTTTCGAGTGGTTGTCTTCCCGGGGGGAGGGCTGGACGTGCGAACATGCAGTCAATTAAAGGTCACGCAAGCCATTTTAATGGCTGCCAGGCTGCCCCCATCGGCCGCCGATGAGAATATTGTGTTTGTGAACACCATGCATAATATCTTAGTTATAAGCACACTCTCCGAATGGAATGCCAATGCATACTGCAAAGTGCTTGAAATATTCTTGGCATATAAAAAAGCACTCTATGTCGGCTTACATTACACCTCCGGGAAATACCTGTAGAGGTGTGGTGAGAGGATCGACACCGATCTTGCCGAAGCTGCGCTGCAAAGCCTTTTTGTCACACCCTGAAACCCCATGGTGCTCGGACTCAGGCGCATAAAAGAGACCCCTACCGTGATTGTACTGTTCAACGGCATGAAAGTGACCAACGATGTTCACTGCGGCCCCAACATGCTACGCTGTACCCTGTACAAGAGGCAAATCGACACTTGTCGTAACTGCGGCTGAATCGGGCACAGGCACGAAATCTGCCCTAGACCGACTGGAAAAGTGTGTGAAAAGTGCGGGACTTCGATCATCGCAAACGGATACGAATGTGCGCAACCGAAGTGCGTGCTATGCGAAGAAGCTCATCCCACCGGTGACCGTACCTGAAAAAACAGGTACAAAGTTCCCTACATTGTAAGAAGAGGACGTAGAAAAGGAAGGAAAGGCGGTCACAAGACAAAGAACGCTACGAGCGACGCCGGAGACCGGGAAATCGCTGCACCTACAAAGACACCAGCTGCGGCTGCTCCCAGGAACGCCACCACGGGACGCTCTCGGAGTTCCCGGGATGACTTCAACTCGCAACCTACGTGGGCGGACAAGGTGGCCAGAACAGGTGAGGTCCATGCTCCCGCGCAATCAGGGCAACTGTCAAAGCAAACGCGAGACAAAATACAATCACTAGAGTGCGAGAATACGTCTCTTTGACAGGAATTATCTGATATTAAGTCAATCTTGCAAAAAATGCAGCAGTGAGAGTGCGCGTCTATCGATCAAGCTACCGCAGCCACAGCGTCTGTCAACAGAGGCGCGAAACGCAGAGCAGGCCCTGAGCCTATGGACGAAGAGACGCTTAACGTCTCAGGCATCCAAATACTGCTTGGAAAGCTAAGAAACGACATTATTGCTGAAATTACTTTATCAGGCTCCAACTGACCGGGCACACCGCGAGGCTTCAATTTTTTGAATCAAACAGGCAGCACACACTGCTTGGTGCACCCCCTTTGAGTCAGTAAAATGGCCAACGCAAGCAATCTAGTAATCTGGCAATGGAATTGCGCCAGCTTCCGCAAAAAGAAGGCAGTACTGCAACACTTAGCTCTGCTACCGAAAGGCCATCAGAAATTCTCCTTCAGGAAATGCTCACCGATGTCACCGCTCTTCGTCACTATCGTGCTGAAGCGTATTTCAAGGAGGGCAAGAGGGGTGTAGCGACACTCGTCTCAAAGCATCTCGCATATTTACGTCATGACGTCAGGCCGCAATTAATTTTGAACACATCATGATTGAGCTTATCTCGAACGCTGAACTTGAGCAATACGTTTTCATTTTAAACGTTTACAGCTCACCAGCCGACAGAAAAGACACGTTTCATGCTCTTCTCTACAAAGCGTGTAAAATTGCAGCTGATCGAACGCTCATCATAGCAGGGGACTTAAGCGCACGTCATCAAGATTGGGGCTATATCAAGGATACCGCAAAGGACAAAGCCCTCGGGGCACAGATCATAGCTTGTGGTCTCACATTGCTCACCGGTCCACGATACCCCACCAGAATAGGCAACTCGGTCAGCAGGGATACCACACCAGATTTGACCATGGTAAGGAATGCAGAGGAACCCGTATGCACTAACTTACAAGAGAATCTCAGTAGTGATCACTACAATACCAGCCTCGCAATAAAAATCTCGTCACCACCGCTCAGCAAATTTGACGTCACAGACTGGGACCTTTTCAGAGATATCAGAAAGCAAGACGAGAATAAATAGAACTCGTTAATTGAATTAATCACTCGCTTCAAAGAAGACGTTGCTGTTTCCACAAAGAAAGTGAAGACAGAAAGAGAGATAGAGCGCATGGACAGTCGATTAGCCCACCTGCTGGAAGCTAAAAACGTGCTGCAGGCTCAAAGGAAAACGCAGAAACTAAACCGACGCCTACGTAAGAAATTGCTGACTTAATAGGCAGACAGATGAGCATAGTGAAACGCTAGCTCGACAGCAATGGGACGAAGTATGCAATGCCGTGGACGGGCAAATGGGAAGTGGTGCGAAGTAGAACCTCTTCAAACGTCTACTGGGAGATAAACAATCCGAAGCCAATCAGCAGCTTATATTTGACAGACTTATCCACAACCTAAAGAACTCTGGTCTAACAGAAAAACAAACTATCGATGGGCTCGCCTCGAGATATCTTTGCACAGAACCCACCTCACACAATGACTACCTTCTGAAAACTGGCTAACCTCCCTGTCCTTCTTTCAATCCTCCTGCTTTGCCGAACAACGGAACAGACCCTCTTGGTTCCCGCTTTATGTGCGCAGTGGTACGAGAGGTTCTATACGAGCTCAATTGCAGATCAGCTCCGGGTCCCGATGGTATCAGTGACAAACTCTTAAACAATTTACCTGACGAGGATATCGAGCTTCTAAGGAATGAAATCAACGAGGTGTGGGAGACCAGTGAGGTTTCAATAGAGGGGCGCGACGCGACCGTCATCCTCATTCCGAAGCCGGGGAAACCCCTGGAGCTTGGCTCGCTCCAGGGCCGATATCTCTCACTTCATTTGTAGGGAAGGTCACCGAGCACGTAATCCTCAAGCGTGCCACTAAATTTGCCGAGGGAAGGAATCTCTCTCCATTTAGTCTAATTGGATTTAGGTCGTCCATGTTAACGCAGGCTGTAATGTTGCTTTTAAAACACAAGATCATTGGTAGGGTCTCCAGAGACACCAGAGCCGTTCTGGCACTTGACCTAGAAAAGACCTTCCACAAGGTCAAACACTCTCACATACTTTATTCCATTAAAGTAGCGGGTCTAGGAGAACATTTTTTCAACTACATCAGCTAATTTCTTAAGAACTGAAAAGCTCTCATTCGCCTAGAATCTCTCGGCTCGAAGACGGTTGATCTTGGACCCAGAGGCACTCCACAAGGGGCAGTGCTTTCCCTATTTCTATTTAACTTATCGCTGAGAGCACTTTCCCACAGTCTGGCTGAGATCGAAACTCTCGGTCACGCCTTCTACGCCGTCGGCATCACCGTCTGGTGCGAGGGAGGTAGTGATGAACAAATTGAAGAGCGATTACAAACAGCAATCAGGATTGTTGAAGAGTTTCTTCATAAGGCAGGACTATGCTTGTCGGCTAATGAATCAGAACTGCTTCTTTACCGGCCAACAATCGGAGCAAAGAAAGGAAGTTTCCCCGATATCTTCATCACGACAACGAACGGCTCTATTATTCAGATCGTAAAAAAAGTTGTAATCCTCGGTATGTTCGTGGAGGAGGATGGCAGTAACGCCTACATGTTAGAGCGCATCACACCCAAAGCCGATTCCATGACAAAACTAATCACGAGGGCGGCCAACAAACGAGGGCGGTTATCTGAGGAGAACCTTCGTGGACTCTTTCACGCCTTCCTAAAAAGCCACATCAACTACATCGCCCTGGCTAACAAGTGGAGCAGGAGGGATGAAGCCCGATTAGAATCAATAATTCGCAAGAACATAAAAAAGGCACTGGGTCTCCCACAGAGCACCAGTACAAAACATCTTTTGGCGCTGGGTGTCCACAACATGATGGGCGACTTTAATGCAAAGGTAGGGAAGAAGCAGGCTGGAGACCAGGCAGTAGGAGATTATGGCATCGGTGCTAGAAACGCCAGAGGAGAGCTACTAGTAGAATTCGCAGAACGCAATAATTTACGGATTTTGAATACCTTCTACCGAAAACGAGAAAACCGCAAGTGGACATGGAGGAGCCCTAATGGCGAAAATAAGAACGAAATAGACTTTATAATGAGTGCACAACCTGGAATCGTGCAGGATGTGGTAGTGATTGGCAAGGTACGATGCAGTGACCATAGAATAGTACGGTCTCGAATTCGCCTAGACTTGAAGAAGGAACGACAGAAACTGATACGCAAGAAGCCAATCAATCAGCTAGCACTGAGAGGGAAAGTACAGGAATTCAGAGTTTCGCTGCAGAACAGGTACTCGGCTCTTAGTGAGGAAACGAACCTTAGCGTAGATACAATGAATGATAATCTAACGAGTATCATTACGGAGTGTGCAGTGGAAGTTGGAGGCAGGGTAGTTAGACAGGACACTGGCAAGCTTTCCCAGGAAACGAAGAACCTAATTAAGAAGCGTCAAAGCATGAAAGTGTCAAGTACAACAGACAAAATAGAACTGGCAGAGCTTTCGAAGTTGATTAATAGACGTAAGGTATGCGATGTAAGAAGGTATAACATGGAGAGAATTGAACACGCTCTGAAAAACGGAGGAAGTGTCAAAGCATTGAAGAGGAAACTTGGGATAGGCAAAAGTCGGATGTATGCACTAAGGGACAAAGAAGGCAAAATAACTACCAATATGGATAGGATAGTTAAAATAGCAGAGGAGTTTTACAGAGATCTGTACAGTAGCCGTGACAACCACGGCCTTAATACTATAAGAACTAGCAGTAACCCAGATTACACCCCACCAGTAATGATAGAAGAAGTCAGGAAAGCTTTGGAGAGCATGCAAAGGGGCAAAGCTGCTGGTGAGGATCAGGTAACATCAGATCTGCTGAAAGATGGAGGACAGATTGTGTTAGAAAAACTAGCCACCCTGTTTACGAGGTGTCTCCTGACGGGAAGAGTACCAGAGTCTTGGAAGAACGCTAACATCATCTTAATACATAAGAAAGGAGATGAGAAGGACTTGAAGAATTACAGGCCGATCAGCTTGCTCTCTGTAGTATACAAGCTATTTACAAAGGTAATTGCTAACAGGGTAAAGAAAACATTAGAATTCAATCAACCAAAGGAACAAGCAGGATTTCGAACAGGCTACTCAACAATTGACCACATTCATACTATCAATCAGGTAATAGAGAAATGCTCAGAGTATAACCAACCCCTATACATAGCCTTCATAGATTACGAGAAAGCGTTTGATTCAGTAGAAATATCAGCCGTCATGCAAACACTGCGGAATCAGGGCGTAGATGAAGTATATATAAACATTCTGGAAGAAATCTACAGGGGATCAACTGCTACCATAGTGCTTCATAAAGAAAGCAACAGAATACCAATCAAGAAGGGTGTAAGGCAGGGGGACACAATTTCCCCAATGCTATTTACCGCGTGCTTACAGGAGGTTTTCAGAAGCCTAGAATGGGAACAGTTAGGGATAAGAGTCAATGGAGAATACCTTAGTAACCTGCGCTTCGCCGATGACATTGCATTGCTGAGTAACTCGGGGGACGAATTGCAACTCATGATTACGGAGCTAGACAAGGAGAGCAGAAAGGTGGGTCTTAAAATTAATCTGCAGAAAACGAAAGTAATGTACAACAACCTCGGCAAGGAGCAGCGCTTCGAGATAGGTAATAGTGCACTTGAAGTTGTAAAAGACTATGTCTACTTAGGGCAGGTAATAACCGCAGAGCCGAACCACGAGATTGAAGTAACTAGAAGAATAAGAATGGGGTGGAGCACATTTGGCAAGCACTCTCAAATTATGACAGGTAGTTTGCCACTATCCCTCAAGAGGAAGGTGTATAACAGCTGTATCTTGCCGGTACTTAGCTACGGAGCAGAAACCTGGAGACTTACAAAGAGGGTTCAGCTTAAATTGAGGACGACGCAGCGAGCAATGGAAAGAAAAATGGTAGGTGTAACCTTAAGAGACAGGAAGAGAGCAGAGTGGATTAGGGAACAAACGGGGGTTAAGGATATCATAGCTGAAATCAAGAAGAAGAAATGGACATGGGCAGGGCATGTAGCGCGTAGACAGGATAACCGCTGGTCATTAAGGGTAACTGACTGGATTCCCAGAGAAGGGAAGCGGGTTAGGGGGAGACAGAAGGTTAGGTGGGCAGATGAGATTAAGAAGTTTGCGGGTATAAATTGGCAGCAGCAAGCACAGGAACGGGTTAACTGGCGGAACATGGGAGAGGCCTTTGTCCTGCAGTGGACGTAGTCAGGCTGATGATGATGATGATGATGATGATGATGTCCACAACATCTTTAGCTAAATAGTAGAGGCACAGCAGGTTGCCCAAGTTGCAAGACTGGCTTCCACGGAGGCTGGCAGACAGTTACTAGCACATATTGGTATACGGCCTCCCATTGCCAGACAAAGGGAGTGCGTGCTCCCTATCCGATTCAGGGAAATGTATACTGTATCTTTGGTACCTAGAAACATGCATCCCCAATACAACTGCGGCAGACGCAAAGGAAGGGCCAGAGCCCTTCTTCGAACAGCGGCTACGATTAAGGACAATGTCGCCTTCGTTGACGCAGTGCAATACGCAGCTTCCAATCACTTTGTTTCAGGAGCTACATCGTTACGGGGAGAGCTGCTGACATCACTCTCAAAAATTCGGATGCCGACAAAGCGGAACTGGTGGCTGTGACCATCGCCATGGCCATGGCCACTACGAACTATTTTACTATTTACACGGACTCGCGAGTCGCCACTAGAGCATTTATGAAAGGCTTTGTGTGCAAAGAATTTGCTCGCGTTCTCTCTGCTGCATCTTGAACGGGCAAAAAGCATATAATTTGGTTTCCTGATCATGTCGGCAGTGATGCTCCTAAAACCATCACGAACGCCAACGTACTGTCACACTCCAAGGCGGGAGGTCTCACACACCGCGCCAGAAGTGGGCACTCGGAGGTGGAGGGAGGGTAGTAGCAAAGGGACCCTCTTTTCAATTTCAATGAGGTCTGTAAGCATTATCAGCTGGGGCATCGGAAGTTTCCGCTTCCACACTCACACCTAAACAGACCACAGGCAAACACCCTGCGAATGTTACAAACAAACACGTATCCATGTCCAATTATTTGGTCAAAATTCGTAGACGGAATAGACCCACACTGTCCGCGTTGTGGTCATCCGAAGTGGACCTTCCAGCATATGCTGTGGCAATGTCACGACTTGCACGGGGGCTCAGGGTCTCCCCCCACTGAGGAAGACTGGCTCCAGCATATCGCCATCTCCGCAAGGGACCAGCAGCTAAGGGCTGTCCAGAGAGCCCGCGAAGTCGCCGAGAGCTTTAACCTCCCGGCGCCATCATGGGTGGGGTCCCCAGGCGGTACCCCCTGACGGGGGCATTCTCGTCTTCTCAGGACCAAATAAAGTTCCTTGACTGACTGACTGACTGTTGGACGACGTACGCGCTAGGATTGTGACATTATTTATGTCTTGATCAGCGCGTCATATTTGTGAAGCCATTTCACCCTCACATACTGATATTGGTTCATGCCAACTTAAGGGGGTGACCATGAGAGCAGCTAAACGTAAGCGGCGAGATAGATAGATAGATAGAAAGATAGATAGATAGACAGATATGCTCGAAGCCTCTGAAGTTCGCTAAGAAATGCTTCGCGTTTAAATAATAATAATAATAATAATAATAATAATAATAATAATAATAATATTATTATTAATGATAATAATATCTGGAGTATCACGTCAAAAACCTCGGTATGAATATGTCAGACACCGTAGTGGAATGCTCCGGAAATTTTCACCATGTGGTGTTGTTCAACGTGCAGTGACATCGCACAGTACACCGGCCTTTGCCGCACCTGAGAACTTAACTTTGTCACAGACAATTTATCACAATCAATTGAAATAATATGCGAAAACACCGGGGTAGCGTACGTTTATTCACCTATAAAATAGCGAGAGCTTCACCCACTCGTCGTGATACACTTCATGTTGATGTCATGGTCGAAACCAGGACTGTTGGCCATCTTGTTTGTGAACATTAGGTTCATGCGTTGAATTTAGCTTAGCGTGACCAATTAAAAAAGCCACTTGTAAGTCTAAATTGTAACTTTGCATCTGTGAAGAATGAAGCAACAGAAGTAATAAATAGTACCTATAGGCTATATTCAAACGTTTAAGCCTGAAAAGAAGTATGGAATTAGAAGGTACACTGAAGTAGATGTCTCCGAAAATCTTGATCTCCTGAGGTTCTAGAAATTCACCTCATCGAAGCACACTGGCATCTGTAGCATTTTAACTAATTGGTTGCTTTGGTTTGGTCGGAATTTGATTCCACGAACTTCGGTCAGCAGTCGTGCACCGCAACCTTTCGGCTATTGCAGTGGCTAATGCTGCGGATAACAAATACTGAAATCCTCAGGGGCAAACTGGCTTGAGGCAACGGTGATATTATACAAAACACTATTGGTGAGCATCCAGGCCGAAATCGGATATCGGGTGAAGCGTGCGAGCTTATTATTCATGGCCACAGCCAGGTGCACGCTTCATTAATTGTTTGCTATGCATGCGTCCGACCTAGCGTAGATGCAGAAGCACACTCTGCACCGCGTTCCATCTGCAGTCTCAATGCAAAAATAACATCTAGAGAATGTGCAAAATATTAAACGAGTTGGATAAACTATTGCCCACTCCTACTTATACTAATAGATAGGCAACTCATTATTCTTCAAAATGAAATTGTGGCCTGAAATGAACCCATTCATATGCCAGTATGGCCAAAGTACGGCTTCTACAGAGGTGGACGAAAGTTTCATGAACGCCGGTACAATAATCGTCGTACACAGGTGGCGCTCATCTTTTCAGCTCTGAAGTAACGACACATGCTGATTTTCATGATTTTTGGCACTTTCACACCCTTGAAGGTGAAGCGTGAATGTACCTTTAGACTTTTGTTTTCAGGCGATAAAAGTCACCGCTGGAAGGTTGATCAAGATGGCGTGACTTATAGCCTAAACGAAGCCAAGTCGCCAATTTTCCGTCCCAAATATATCCACGTAGCAAACACGTTCAAGTCGATGCCAAAAAGTATTTTTATTTGGCTCAACTTTGCTATATATAGACAAACCTGGCAACCGTGCTCAATGATGTTGTCATAGTCACTGTTTGGCAGTAGGGTCAAACAGTTGTTTGAACGTAGATTCGAACGCAGGTTGCCTGTACCATGTCACCTATTCCATACGAAGAGCTTTGTCACTCACCTTGACTCGGGATAACGGCTCCTCAAAATTCCTTATATTAAATCACTCTCGATTACGACTCGCTACCTTAAATACGTCGGTGCTCCACCTAATTAGGTCGCTTAGCCCACATTAGTTTTATGATTCGACAATGTGACGATCCCGATGCTGCTGGTCATCGTGGTGAGGCCATTGGGAGAATGAAAAATGGAGTTCATGGAGTCACTGCTTGTGAAGTCCCAGTCAGCCACAGTGTACTGATAAGCTGTCTGAATCCGTATAAGTCGCCCACTCTTGTACACTTTCGTGCAGCAATGTTGTTGCTAGCAGAGTGCACAGTGAGAAAAACGACATGTGGCCTTTTCCAAAGAGGTGAAGCAAGAAAGTCCTTGACAGCAGGTGAACTTCAAAAAAATCGGTAATCGGTCAAACACTTCACGAGAAATGATATGTCTAAATGTTTTGTGAACAAGAAGTTGAGATACCTCAAATTTTTCTAAAAGACCCTGCAAAAATTTCTCAGCATGGTCTTTAAACGCTTCCGCTCGTCAGTCAAGGTTCCTAATAACGCACATGAAAAATGATGGAAATGGACACCCGACATATAGTTTACTATGAATTCCTCACGTCAGCTTGACATCACTCACGCTTTTTTCGACAACTGATGAGATCAACCAAAATACCCTCTCTGCATAGCATTTTGTTGTCTTTTTGAGTGCACGCAACTCGGGCACAAATAATTAAAAGAACTGTGCCGACTGCTCGTCATTTCGATTGTCTTTATCTTGGTGTCTCGCATGGCCTCCATTCGTGTTAACTCGACCGCTTCTCTGCTCTCCTATTATCAGCTTTTTTCTTAGGTGAGGGGGGGGAGGACTTCCTACGCGGACTGAATACACTTTTGTATGCGTTATGATAAAAAAAGGTGACGACGGCGGGCAACACTGCCAGCAACTCACATTTCTTTAAAAGCGGAAGCTGTTATGACATCACAACTCCTGTCCCACGCTGCGCTATACTTGTTCGCCACCCCTGTCCGTAACCACAACGCGCGAATTGGAAAAAAAACCTAGTACGAATAAGACAGTGGAGCTCGAACCCGGGTCGGTTAGATGTCAGCCGAGTATTCTACCACGGTGCAACCCTGGTTTTATTTTCTTTATTAACTGAGCCAGACCGGTGCTTGGGACTTGTTGGCAAACTTGCATTCGGCAGGTTTGATGTCGGGAAAACAATCGTAGTAATACAACCTATAAAGCGTTTTAAATCAGCAAACGAACAACCAGTCATTGCACAATGCGAATAGCGTAACAAGTGGGTCATGCCATTCTCCAACCCATCACAAAGTTTGTTCTTGTTCAGCTAAGAACTGTGGCACATACTCACCACTTCAAGCATAATTCCTCATCATCGTTAGCCACTGTATGAAAAATGTGCACAAAATTATTCGCAATAGTTTAGCTGATGCCATGCTTCTCATTAGATGCACGAAAATTAGCACAAAGAATGCCGGCCTACTACCCTAAATTGTTTATTATTACACTGCCGTATTGGGCATCAAACAAGTGTGCTTGCAGCAGTTACCCAACGAGTGTTTCGAAAAGGCTCTCAAAGGCTGCTATGGTAGCTTTCACTGTGACTGTGTTGCACCTTCCGCGCTGGCTTGGAGTTTTCTTCATCAATTTTGAGCATAAATTGTCTCCAAAATATTCCCATACAAAACATCAAGAATATCGGCATCTCTTTATTAGCCAATGAGAAAGCCTGCTCTGTGACCTTTCGTGAAGTTCAAAAGTACGCGATCTACTTCAGCTATAAAATCCTTGTTGGAGCACTGAAAAAAAAACACAACTAAACTGGCTTATTTTGAATAGCCATTGCAGGCCTTCGTTAAAATATTTCCATATATTCCAGATCAAACTGTGACTCGGAAGGAAAGTTTCGGGGCCGTTCAGCATGTGGGATGGCCATGCTTGCACGCATGGGTGGGTGCGGGGAGGAAGTTTAGTGGGCACTGTTCTCAGCGTGCCCTACGCCACGAATGCGCCCGTCGGTAGCCTGAATTATTCATACTAGATTCTCGATTACCATAAAAATCTAAAGAAACATAAAGCGTACCTTAGCTAACGAGACTCGAGTGCTCCGGAAAGCAACTTTCGCTTCTGCATGACACTGGCTAATCGACTTGCTTTGATGGGCGCTCTGATCAGGTTAGACGTTAGAGTTCAGTTTTCCGCTTGATGTTGCTGCAAAGGAATATGGCATTCGGCGCATGACGAAATGCTTCTTAGTTTCTTGGAACGATATTTATCTTACGCATTGGAGCTCAGTTCTTGGCGTTTTTCCCGATATCCCTTGATCATGCACTGCAGGCTTTCTTCTCCTAAAAACTTAGTTGAAGCTCACGCCATGAATACAATTTTCTTATCCCAATCGATGCCTGGTGGCTGTTTATGCGCGGGCTGGCGAACTTCATCATGAAATCAATGAACAAAAAAAAAACCGCCAGGTCAGCGCGAAATGCCAAGTACTGTCACAGCGCTATGTTAAAGAGCGACCTCTCAGAGTTTTTTTTTTTAACACTCTTTGGGTAGCAACTGTAAGCACACTTGAAGGGCACCCAATACGCCATAACTAATTGTGTAGTAGGCCGGCATTCAGTTTGTTTGTTTCCTTGAAAATGTGGTTCGTGCCCACTCAATCAAGCGTAAAGCACTTTTTCCTGTGAGCATTACAACTATGTGTGAGAATGAATTTGTGTCGAAATTTAACTGGTGTAAGGAAAGCCACAGAGAAAGAGAGAAAAAAGCGAGATATAGAAAAGTCAATTTGACAAATTTTGAGACTTCAGGTTTTGTGATGACCACACAACTGCGTTTACCTCACTTAATCATTCAGAGTCTGTGGTAAAATACTTTTTGATTGTACAAAATAATGGATATTTCATTGGTGATTACGATAAAATATGCTTGAATGCCTGAATGATATCGCAAATGGCAATGAAAGCATCCCTGTGGCAATGTTCCAAAACTGAGACACCGAAGCTGAGTACAGTATCTATTGTATCTAATGCCTATTTTCAGATAGGGAATAGGTAGGTAATAAACTTTATTAAGGATATCTAACGAAGAATCCCTGGCCCAGGAGCCGTCGTCCGTGAAGCATCGTGCGATGTCCTCGGCGATAGCCCTGGCTTGCTGGACAGTCCAGATTTGGTCTACTGCACGCGGGCTGAGAAGGGGGCTCGCCACTGCTCAGCCAGTCGTCCTGGAGTACAGTGGCGACCCCAGATAAGTCAGTCCAGAAAGCTCGAAGATTACTAGATTTGGATGCCATGTCCCTCCTCTAAATCTGTACTTACACAGAGCAGATCTGGCGAAAACAGCCCTCTGTGCAGTCTGTGGAAAAATAGAAACCGTTGAACATTATTTTTTATTATTAAAAGGCTTCAAGTGATTCTTTATTAGAGCAGTGGTGTTTGGCGCGGCACCACAACTCAGATAGGCAATAGCTAGAAGCCTTTTTTGTAAGTACAAAGCATCCGCAACTTGATAAAAAATAATGTTTAATACTTTCTATTATTCTGCAAATTGCACAGAAAGCTTAAGTCACCTGGCCAGCTCTGTGTAAATATAGATTTAGAGGGGGACATGACACAGAAATCTAGTATTCTTCGAGGTTTTTGGATTGACTTTACTGGGGTCGTCATGAAAACTTGAACTGGTTATATTCTGTCTACGTAGTTATTGTTTTCATCATATCAGTTCATATTGCTCATAATATATATGTTATTGTGGTTATATATTCAAACTCCGGCAGTACGGATTATATTGGGCCACCAAGTTGGGCTCGTGCTAAGGAATCGGCCAGTTCATTTAATCTTAATTCGCAGTGTCCTGGAACCCACAATAACCTCAGGTGTCTCAACCGTGGCGGTACTAAGGTTTGTAATGTGCTTAGGTTTTTAAAGTTCTCAGCAGCTGTCAGAGTTGCACAAACTCAAAAGGAATCTGTCATTGTGAATTCGCTGTATTGATACGCTCTGCTATTGTTAACGTCATTGTTCAGAGAAGCCTGGTAACCCTACACGCTTGCAAGCAATTTTGCGCAATTTTTCGTGCTTTGGCTCAGGACGATAAAGGTTTATGCCAGAAGCTTTCACAATTTCCTAAAATCTGCCACAGTGGCTATCCACCACAGAAGTTAGGTGGACGACATCAAGCTTTTGCAACGAATGTGAGCGTTCGACGACCCATGTACTCGTTGCGCAATTCACATTGTGGGACGCCTGCTTCTTTCTTTACTCCTATGAAACGCTCTATCACCCATACTGGCGTAATTCCTTTCCTGGCATCAAGGCTGCCTATGGCCAGTTTGCAGTGGTGCTCCAAGCATCGGCGTGGCACAGTGGTAGAGTAATGAGCTGGCACGCAGGGGACGTGGGTTAGTCGTAGTGCATCTTTGGTGTTTTTATGTACTACTTTTTTTGTTCTTATTTCTTGCGATCATGGTGACGGCCACTGGCAGCGGCGGTGGATAAATAAGGCACCACACGCGACCCTTGTTGTAATCTCACAACGGTTTTTCTTGTACATAAGGGAGATTACGCTTCTCCGTCTCGCGAAAACATCCATATCAGGAGTAGAAAGCTCGGAATATTGAAGCACGCGTTCAAAGTCCAGACACTTTATAGAACAGCCAACAAGGAGTAAGTTTGCACTTTCATCGGTTATAGTCGGTGAACATGAAGGCTTCCTACACGACATGGTGGTTTAGCGTTTCTACTTGGAGGGGCCTTCACGCTGCCATCTGGGTGCATCATGGTAGCGTGGCACGGCATGCAAAACAACTGTTTGCATGCTATTTTAGCCTGCTAGCTGAGTCAGTCAAGCGCGGTTTCTCAGAATATTGATTAACATGTGGGGTTTAACGCCCTAAAACCACCATATGATTATGAGAGACGCCGTAGTGGACGACTCCAGAAACCTCGACCACCTGGGGTTCTTTAACGTGCACCCAAATCTGAGCACACGGGCCTACAACAATTCCGCCTCCAACGGAAATGCAGCCGCCGCAGCCTGGACTCGATTGCGCGCCCTGAGGGTCAGCAGCCGAGTACCTTAGCCACTAGACTACCACACGGGGGATGTAAAAATATTGTGAAGTGCACAAAGTTCCGCTTTTCTTTGCGTGAAAAAGGAGCAGTGATGGCTGTAAAGCGTCCGAACATACTAATTTCACACTGATAACGGTTTTCTGAGCAGCCTGAATGGGTCAATTACGTAGTTCGACTGTTCGAGTGACAGAATTTATTGCTGGAATTAATTGAGTTACGATTGGATCGTCAGACCTGACTTTTCTTGTTTATGCTTCAACATGTTGAGCGTTTTCTTGGTTATCTCCCAGCCAACAAAGAACTGCCCGGCATGCCCGGAACGCGCAGCACTGTCACGACGAACGCTAGAAAAGACAGTTTAGGAGGCTTTTTTTATTACTGTTTGGGTAGCAGCTTGAAGCACATTTGCAGGGTACCCACTACGCCACTAATCGTGGGCAGGCGTTCACTGTGCGATTCTTCGTAATTCTTCGGAAAAGCCTGGTGCCTGCTGCCCACTTGCAAGGAACTTTGTGCAGTGTTTGTGTTGCGGCTGACGACAATGAATAATTATGCCACAAGCTTTCGTAATCCCCACAATCCCCTACAGTGGGTATGCGCCAGAGTCAATAGCTGAACAGAATGAAGTTTTTGTAAAGGTTCGGAGCATTCAACGACCGACACGTTGCGCAATTCGCAATATGATATTACACCTGGTTGTTTTTTCGCAGTGCTAAAACACTTATTACTCATGCAATGCGATTCCTTTCCTGGCTTCAAGCCTGCCTTGAGCCAATTTGCAAGAAATTTGCTTGCACCAGCATGGCTCAGTGGTGGAATACTGGGTTAGCACGCAAGGAGACCGGATTTGAATTCAATTGCATCCTTGGTGTTTTTTTATTTACTGACGTTTTTCTAGTTCGTGCGATAGTGGTTACGGACACCGGCGGTGGCAGGCGGCAGTGGTGGCGGACAACTATAGGGCCGCGCTTGACCCGTGTTTTGATCTTGTAACAGCTTTTACAGTAAAATTATTGATAAAGAGACCTGAGTGTAAAAGCGAGAGTGGCCCCCAAACACACGTTGACTTCCACGCAACACACACGCAACCCACACACACGCACGCACGCGCACACACACACACACACGCACACACACACCCACACACACACACACACACACACACACACAATTAATCATGAAATTGAGATTAAAGAAAGAAAACGTCAGGATGCGTGAGAGGCGCACACCAGTTGAAATCGGCATGTCTCGAACATTTTTTGGGGCTATCTCTTGGAGAGACTATTGCAGGTACACATCCATGGCAGCTTAGAAAAGATAGTTTTGGGAAGAAGCCTGCACACACTGCACCTCTAAATAATACTAGGTGAAACTGCGAAGTACCCGCACCACATTGTAAATGAATTAGTGCACTTTGTTATTGCAGGGGGCTGATGATGATTGTATTGTGTCTGTAAAATAACCAGGCAGTCTTGTTGGATAGAGCTGCACCGACTGACCCAAAAACACCAGTCTCCGACGGTTTATTTTGAGCCTTTTTACGCGAGTGTTACGAAAGGAGGGAAAGTTACCACATGAAGGAAACACTCAGTGTGACGTGTGAACACTGATAATCGGCAATCTGATGCATCTCCTCTTCCTGATGCAATATAAAAAAACAAGTTTAAGAAACTTGGCGGAAGTTGGCGCCATAATGTAATCATCGGGGTTCCACGCGTTGCCTGGTCGACTTCGTTCACCTGAAGAGTTGACACCTTCGTCGTCAGCCCATTGCATTGTAGTCGTGGAGTCCGCCGTGCCTTGTTCACAGTGCGTTTGCTCTACTGGTGTATTGCAGTCGTGTCTTTCATCCGGATTGATCATGTTACCCGGGTTTACAGCATCCTGTTGATCCTCACTCGCATCGTTTCCTGGTATGTGCAGCAGGTGTTGCCTGTTTCCCATCAGCATCCGCTGCTCCTCTGTGTTCACCTTATACAACCTTGGAACGGCTTGCCCACTTGCTGTGGCTGTGCGTGACCAGTCGCTATTATGAATGCGCACTGATATTCCCCTCTTGAGCAGTGGTAGTGTCTTGCTCCTCGAAGACTGGCGATGCTTTTTCACTGAAATTCTAGAATCGTCTTGGTGTTTGGGCAAGGTCATGCGAAGGTGTCTACCTTACAGTAGCTCGCCTGGAGAGCGACCACCTTCCAGGGAGGATGACCTATAGACTAAAAGACCCAACCAGAAGTCCCCGTGGGAGTAATTGGTCTTCTTTAGAATGCGCTTAACAATATAGACCCCCTTTTCTGCCAGTCCATTTGACCAAGGGAACTCCGGACATGAGGAGATGTGCTGAAAGTCTTAATTTATGGTGAACTATCGGAACTCTTGCGATCAAAACTGGGGCCCATGTCAGTACATACGTGAACCGGGATGCTGTACCGAAAGAACAAGGCAGATATTTTATTGACGACTTCTTTGGCTGTTGTGCTACTTGCCTTTTAGACGTCAGGGAAATTGAAGTTGACATCCAATACGATGACATAGGAAGCTCAACCGAACTGAAAAAGGTCGATTCCCACTCGGTTCCATGGCTTGTACGGCATTGGCTGCATGAGCAGGGGCTCACTCGGCTGCATGTATGCATACCTCTGGCAAGTACTGCACCACCGAATGAAGGAATCAATAGTTCTGCTGAGTCCTGGCTAAAATACTAACATGCGTGCACTCGTCTTGCATTTATTTAGTCGAAGGTGTTCATCGTGCATTCGTCAAATAATTTCTTCTCTAATAACTTTAAGTGTGACCACTTAGCAGCCCCTGAGTAGTACTCCTTCTACCACAGACAGTTGTCCGGCAAGAGGCTTGAGTTCACCGACGATCGTGTCAGCCCGTGAGATCCGTTCCTTCACCTCGCTCATATACGAGTCATTCCTGAATTCCTTCTGCAGTCGTGCTTTCATGTGTGCGCTTACGATGCCGGTGATGACCTCTGCCTCACGGATTTTGATGTCATTCAGGGCACTCCATGATTATGATGGCACAAGTGCACGTCACAACATGTCCGCCAGGACCAGTTCCTTGCCAGACATGAACTGCAAAGTGTAGTAATATTGCAAAAGCCTGATAAAAACCCTGTAACCGAGGTGGCATGTCTCTAACGTCCTTTCAGAAATGGCAAGCAGGGTTCTATGGTCCGTTTCAATCCATACTTTACTACCATAAACAAAATCATGAAACATCTCGCATGCAAACATTTAACCTAGTGTTTCCTTTTCAATTTGCGAGTAATAGGCTAGCAGTCGGTTAGTGTTCTTGATGCATACGTCACCGGGCGCCAGTCTGTGCCTTGTTTCTGTAGCAGGGAAGTGGCTAAACCGGTCCCTGAAGCATCGGTGGTGATTTTGGTGTCCTTCTTCTGGTCAAAGGACACGAGTAAGGGAGGGTTTGTTAGTGCATCGCACACTACCACCCGTTCACGCTGATGTACGGCAGTCCATTCAATTGGGACATTTTTTTTCACAAGGCTCCGCAGCAAGATTGTCTTATTGCTCAGTGAGGGTACAATTTTGCGGAAATAGTTCGCAACGCCCATCATTCTGTGCACGGCGTGCTTATCTTTAGGTGTCGGCGGTGAACGGACGCTTTCAACCAGGTTGCGATTTAGATGTATTATCTGCTCACCTATTACGTCACCCAGGAACTCAATTTCTTTCAAACCAAAAAAGAATTTTTGCAGAATAAAAGTTAGCCCTGCTTTTTGTGCTCGCTTCAGCACAGCATGTAGGCGTTCGTTATGCTGATCCTTACTGACACCCCACACTAAAGCATCATATATATATATATATATATATATATATATATATATATATATATATATATATACAAATCACCTGCCAATCTTTCAAATATTTCTGTTATCGTTTTATGGAAAACGCCGCGTGCTGACGAAATTCAAAAAGCGGTAACACCCGAACGGGGTAAAAAAAGTTCACACTCGTGATGTAGCTTCGTGTAATGGAATTTAGTGAAAAGAGGCCTTGGCATCTAGCCGAGAAAAAAAAATGCACCTGACGGCTCTGAGTCAATTTCTTCCCTCGTTGGCATAGGTTAGTGCTCACGCTTTGTGTTCTTGTTTATTTCAATGAAATTCATGCAGACTCGAAGGGCCCCATCCTTCTTACATGCAATAACAAGAGGGCTCACCAAGTCTGTTGGTTCGTACACCTTCTTGGTAATAGAGGCAGATTCCATGTGTTCCAGCTCTTGTCGAAGAGGCTTCCTCAAGGCCAAGGGTACCCGTCGGGCTGGTTCCACGACTGGAACCGCATCCTCCAGCAGGAATATTTGATATCGCTTTCTGACACAGCCCACGCGTTGAAATATTTCGGGACAAGCCTTTTCTGGTACCGCCTCGCTCCACCTTACTGAATCCGCAACTTTCAGGATAAATTCAAATTGCTGACACGCGTGCGATTCTATGGTCTAGCGACCTTTTCCGACTGTGAAGAAGGTCAGAGCATGCTTCACGTCATTTAGCGACATTTCTCCGATAAATCCGACATGTTTAATGGCACTGCCGTTGTGAGCTCTCAAAATTGAACTTCTTTACTGCTGTGGCGCTGTATTCTTGAAATCACGAAAAACAGACTAAGGAACTATGTGGGCTTGTGAACCCGTGACCACTTTGAATTGGATTTTTCGGCCGCATATCTTTCCTTTCACCGTCCTAGTCTGCGCTTGCCGCGTCGCTTACACCGTAGACACCTATATCCAAAATGCCTAATCCGTCATCTGCCTCAACTTCGAGTACTTGGTCTAAGCGTCGGCTCGGGCGGCGCTTGCAGCATATTGCAATAAGGTTTGGCTTGTTGCAAGCAAAGCATGTCTTTCCATACACTGCACACTGCCGTTGCGCATGCTTTTTGTTACACTGTCGGCACCAATATTTTATTCCGTTCCACTCTGCCCGGTGGGTATAGTCTACTTGTAGCGTTTTACTTGACCAAACAATCTTCTGTCGTGCCGAATTCTCGGCTGCTTTCAACATGTGTTCCGCCTTCTGTAAAGGTAAGCCCTTCTCTCGTGGCACCTTTTCCCTGATCTTCCAGTTATGTGTGCCAAAACAACCTGGTGCACCGCCGCAGTGGTCTAGTGGCTAAGGTACTCGGCTGCTGACCGGCAGGTCGCGGGATCGAATCACGGCTGTGGCGGCTGCATTTCCGATGGAGGCGGAAATGTTGTAGGCCCGTGCGCCCAGATTTGGGTGCACGTTGAAGAACCCCAGGTGAACGAAATTTCCGGAGCCCTCTACTACGGCGTCTCTCATACTCATATAGCGGTTTTGGGACGTTAACCCCAGATATCAATCAATCAAAAACGACCTGGTCTCCAATCAGTAATTTTTTATCGCGCCGAAATTGCATGGCTTTGCTTGTTTCTTTTGCTCTCGCAAATATTGCTCCACCGGCTCTCCCTCGTTCTGCATACGAAAGCGAAGAACGTGTCTCTCGTAAACCTCGTTCCTTCGTCAACACAGCATTCCTCGAGCATCCGCAGAACTGTCTGGTAATCCTCATTCCTCTCACCTTGTTCGAACGAGCAGTGTATATAGACGTCGAGAGCTTCTTCACCGGCGATGCTGAGCAGGAATGCGGTCTTAATGACTTCCGTCCTTGGTGGTTTAGTGGGTGTTGTCACGAAGAAAAGTTTCAGTTTTTGCTTGAACATCTGCCAATTAGTTCGTAAATTGCCTGACAGCTGCAGCTGTTCTGGAGGCTTGACGGTATCCATATCCACTAGACTTTATCACCTATGACACCATGTATTGTGTCTTTAAAGTAAGCAGACAGTCATGCTGGCTAGATCTGCACCAACTGAGCTGAAGACACCAGCTCCCGGTGGTTTATTTTGAGCCTTTTTAAAGCGAGCGATATGAAAGGAGGGAAAGAAAACACATGGAGAAAAGACTATAGGTGTGAAGTGTAAAGACTATAGGTGTGAGGGGAAATCACTGATAATCTGCAATCTGATAACACGATGAGCAATGATGACTGTGCCTTTATAACGGGTTTGAAACATTCGAATTCATTACCCACTCATTACGCAATTCAGAATGCGCGACACCTGGTTGGTGTCAACCACCTTCAATACCATGACAGACGTTAGCGTGACACCTTCCCTGGCATGAGGCCTACATCGGGTCTGTCAACAGATGATTTTGTGGAGCGACCCTTGTGGACAGACCCAGCGTGGCTGTCTGGTAGAATTATTGGTTGTCACGCAAAATACCCGTGTTCCAATTCAACCTTATTGATATCTTTTCTGCTTGTTTCTTTGTTTTTATGGTTTCGCGCTAGAGCGGTAACGAACACCCACCATGGCGTCCGAAAATTTCGTCACCGAAAACGGTTTTAGGGGCCAAGCTTCTTAAAGCGGCACCCATTCGTTCCTCGTTGTAGTACATAACATGTCTTGTGCTTTGACCTGCAAGGTGGTGCCGGTGGGAGATTTCTTCTGTGCGTTGTTGAACAATAAAAAATTCACAGCATGCATGTCAACTAAAAGCTGAATTCCCTGTCTCTCATTCCCCATTAGAAGCCATTGGCATGTACATTGAGCACTATCAGACAAGAAAGGGTTGGCATACGTTATACTCGCTGGGCGTAATCTTCTTGGTTTTAGAAACGTTTAGCGAGCGTTGGGCCACAGTGCAATGATTACAATGAACTAGTATATACTATGAACTCGAGGTGGTTAAATGTGGGAAGTAGACGGAAAGCGCAAGCCGTAAGAAACTGTGCGTGTGCCACCTCTCGTTTAGTCCTTGGAATGTCCGCTGGATGACGGTGCTTCTATATGTGAAATATATGATGAAAAATGCGAGATGGTGGTACTTGGAGTGTTGACTAGATGGACGAACGGACACACAGACGGATGCATGGACGGATGCACGGATGGCTGCACGGACGGATGGATGCATGGACGGACGCCGGAGCGGATGCATGGACGAACGCAGGGACGGACGCACGCATGGACGTGCGGACGCACGAACCAACGCACGCACGGACGGGCGGATGGACGCACGGATGGTCAAACAGACCGACGCATAGACGGACGGAAGCAAAAACAAATGGACGCACGGATGCTTCACCCCACTCTCCGTCATTCACGCCGTGGATATGTTGCCATTTTTTGTATTCTGATAACAGCTTTCACTGCCAAAAAGCTTACCCCCATATTCAAAAACTAAAATTTTACTGGGAGTTCCCACGTGGCACTTTAGTAGTTGTTCCTCTGCGTGTCATAGGAAATTTGGAAAACAATGCTCGTGACTGCTATTCAAGGTTATACCAGGGTCACGTTGAAAAGTATGCATGTTATACTCGTGGCTGAGCGTTCGAATTATGCTGCTACTAGAATTGTTAGAAACGATAATTTCTGTGTTGTAGGCAGACATTCACTATGCAATTTTTCACCATTCTTCGGAGAAGCCTTGCATCCGCTACACACTTGCAAAAAATTTGGGGAAGTTTTTCCGGTGACGCCGACAAACTAGCCTTAAAATGGGTATGCGCCACAGTTAATACATGATCAAGAACAAGCTTTTGTTAGGGGTTGGAGCTTGGGACGACCCACTCATTATGCCATCTGCATTGTGAGGCGCCTGACTGCTCATTTGCTCTTCGAAGACGCTTTATTAATCATATTAACTCAATTCCTTTCCCGACAACAAGCCTGCCTAAGGCAAGTTTGGAAGGGAGTTCCTAGCAGCAGCGTACACTAAGTGGTAGAGAACTGGGCTGGCATATCCTGGTTTGAATCCCACTGTGTTCTTGGTGTTTTCATTTACTGAGTTCTTTTCCTTACTTTGTGTACTATAGGGGTTATGGACGCCGGCGGCAGCAGACAACTACGGTGCCACGTGTGACGAGTGTTGTGATCGCATAACAGCTTTCAATTTGAAACGATGGTGTGGGTTTTTTCAACCTTGGAGAAAGTGCTGTGAAGAAGCAGAGTATTTTATTTTGCAAATTTAAACAAATTCAGTGCAACAAAGTGGTAAAAAATGCTCAAAAGTAATGCAGTCAACGTGGTTACTTCTGGCTAGAATGAACCCTGTAAGTAAAATATCCGTGGTTTCTGCAACATTAGCATGTCTGTACGTTGGAACCACGTCATCTCAGTTCCTTGAAAGGTGAGTGGTGCTGCTGTATATAAAACAAGTTTGATTTTCGTAAAAATCCTTTCCTGTAGTATCGGAGAAGTGGTGTTCGCGGTCTTGTCTGATCATAAAAACAGAAACAAAATGATAATTATATATCGGTAATTGAACGAAGCAATGATTTTGCATCGCAAATAAACGTTAATTACATGTGGCTGATAAAGAGAAAGGTGGTAAACACAAAAGTGAAACTGTAATGTGTTCATCAATCAAGCACATGCAAGCTACACACCGTAGGCATAAAAATCGAGCTCGTAGGACATCATAAATAAGATCCGGGGAGTAGACACCACGTCTAATGCAGTGTAGCTGCGCGCATTCACTGCAGATTTTCTCCTTTTGTATACAGTCGTGCGAATTCTACAATGTATTGATAATACGGCACGTTTGAGGATAGTTTTCTTTGTTGTTCTTCTGTCAGCAGCCGAGCCCCTGCAGAAAAGAGGCAAGAAATATTATCAGAAAAACGTAACAGGACAACACCAAAGCCGCATTTTTCTTCTCGTCAGGCACATAATTATAAATATTTCTTGCGTTAGAGAACAGATATGGTTGAGTTATTGAGCTTTGCCTATTCTGACACATTGTTGGATCAGACCCTTAGGCATCTGACCAGGCATATTGTTATGTGATTTCAGTATCTAATTGCACAAATCAGTGGTGTTGCAAGCAGTTTCTTTTTGGGGGAGGGGGGTTTCACTATAGAGAATAAAAAAAAATCTGATAATGCTTATGCTGTGTTTATATTTTGTAAGGGTGCGTATTCATTCGACATACCATGCATTCTTGCGTACATGAAGTTTTCAAAAACATGACCCTCTTCTTCATTCTCTAAAGCTGGGCTTGGTTGTTCAGTAGTATTGTGAGCTGCATAGACACTGTATGGGTCGAAGCAATTTTTCACGCCTATATAGCCAAAACAGTACGCTCATCAGGCCTAATTGAATTGTGTTTCGTTTTTTCTAAACTGCCTCTATTAGTGATCTGACTTAAGATTAGGGAAAATGAAAAAAGCACAGGAAAACCTAACTTCTCGTTTATACAGACGATCATCTAACGGAAATCTGCTTCGCCGTAATTTCGGCGAGGGTAGCGAAGATTCACCGGAAAGGATGCCGCTCAGAGTGAATTGGATAAACTTTTATTTGGCCCTCCAAAACAAAGATCACTGTGTTGCGGGCCGCTCCTCAGCCGCCTCGACGGTGAATGCAGCTCATCTAAAGTTTGCTATTACGTTTCCTTTTCACTTGTTTGTCAAGCTTTCGCACCATGCTTTAACTGATGTGGTGTCTGAACTTCGCCGAAACACATGAAAGCACTGGTGGTCACAGTAAGACTTGGAGTACTCGTACTACCAGTATACGCGCACCCGAAGGCAGGTAATCCACTGGCTCATGCATAGAACACAACACACGACGGCACTAGCGAGTGGTCCTCTTGACACCATGACCGCGTGGGCCGGTGCTACAGTAGTCTTTGCCGAACCATCCGAAGACAGCTCCGCAGTAAACGCGTACCTTCACTGTAAACAAAACGCAGCGGTGGCAGCTTAATTGATCGAGAAACGCTGTCATAGCGAGACGAGCTCCACTTTGGATGCAATGTTGGTCCATAAACTTCTTTCAAGAAACGATTCAACGTAGCTCGATTGCTTTCCTGACAATCTGGAGGAAAACACTCGAGATTTTCTCAAGTCAAGGTGCGTTTCAAGTGAGGGGTAATTAGTGAAGGAGAAAACGCCCCTCACAGAGCGTTTTGATTGAGGGGTCGAGTCGAGGAGCGTTTTTCAATACGGGGTTAGATTTTTAGGAACATCCATAAAGATGCAGCTTGAATTCTGGGCTAATAGTGTGAAACCCGGGGCTCTTGTGCCTTATTTCGATTCATTATGTGTTGGGCAGCATGAAAAATGTGCGCTCTTTATGTACGATTATAAATACTCCTTGTGTGTAGTGTATCTACTTCATTAAAATCTTCCTGTTTTAGACGTTCACGAAACATCTGAAATGTACCAGGGTTGGACAGGTTTTCTCATGTGAGAATAAAATGTTAATGCAATACATCCTATTGAATATCCATCTTACGAATGTTTTACAGTGCAAATAGGTAGAATAGAAGGGCGAAATACTTGATGCGTAAACAAATGCCGTACCTGCGTTTTTTTTCTGCTGTACAGCTGTCCCGTCATCAAAGGTTCATCATTCCCCGCTGTCTGAGTTTCCCCATGTCCTTGCCGAATACAAGTGTGGTTTCATTTGGTATTGCGCCTGTGTTGTTCTTGTCTTCGCCAGTCACTGCTACTTATATTTATGCATACGGCACCCCCTTTCTACCTTCAATTCATTGGCCTTGGACACAGGCAGCTGGAGCAAATTTTGCAAAAATGTGTTCAACCTTTTCTTCCTTAAATGATACTGTCAATCATCTTCTACACCTGGCCAAATTTTCTTCTCCACAAGATCTCGTTCTTCTTCTTGTCAAAGTCACAATGGCCGGCTGTTTTCTTCCGAAATAAGTATTAGTCTCGCTGTACGGCCGTTAAATATTTACTGTAATGTCATTCTCACTTTGCAATGGGTCCGCAATAATTGAAAACATAATAGACAGCCTCTTACGTGATCTTAAATTGGAAAACATGCTTGTAGTATGTATGTTATCGTTTGCTCCCACGATTTTACTTTGCACCTAACTTGTCGGCGCAAGTTTAGACAGTTCTTTACAAATGTGAGCGTCATACTAAACCAGACGAAGGAAGGCTGAATTTGGGGTTAGACAACGAAGTATATTTGGTCAACTCATTTGAGAAACGGAATTCTTTTGCGCAGTGGCAAGCTTCGCACTGTTCTCGAATTTCGAAAACCAACTACACTTAAAAGCACACAGCGTGTTCACGGAGGGAATGATGATTAGAGGGCGACGCATTCGCCCATCTGTCTGTCCGTGCTTTCCTCCATGCATCCTTCCATCCGTGCGTCCATCTGTGTGTCTAGTTGTCTAATTGTCTGTCTTTCTGACTGTCTGATACTGCCGCCTACGCCTGACGCAAGACTAATTTAGACTAGGAGAAGCTTCGCCCCTAAGCTATTACACCACCACCCATTAAAAGGAACCATGTGTGGACGCGAAGAAGTGGGGAGATGGTTCGCTTGAGCTGGAGTAGGTGTACAGTATTTAGAGTTTCTGCTGACGCTGATGCTGGCGCCTGTTGTGGAATTTCGCAGGAGAGAATTAGGTGCGCGCGATCCGTCATTATACGGTATACTGTTAAAATACCGCGGCACCCCCCGCAGAGTATGCAGCTGTCACAACACCTGTCTTGCGCGCAGCTTAATAACTATACGAGTGAAAGGTTCCAAGAGGGGAAAGAAGCGGAGGGGACGTACATGCACTATAGAGGTGAGGACAACGTTACTAGAATAAACTGTTGCAAAGCCCTGTTATGGGCAGTACCAGCGCCCAAACTCACGGGACGAAGAGAAGAGACACAAACAAGCGCTGACTCTCAACTGAATAATTTATCGAAATTGTGGCAAAGACTTCGAACAGTGGGCCATCCTCTCCAGTGCCTTCTAGTGGGTGGCTCCTTTTGAGAAGAAGAGCAGCTCGTGCTGACAGTCGGTCCCCGCAATGACTGTCGCTGTCGTGCATCATCGACGAGTGTCCGCCAATAAACGTCTTAACAATTTGGTGGAGAGTGCTGAGAGTGCTGTGTCCTTCAAACATCTTCGGTTCGCATTCGATGCCCTTGGAGCTTCGATCCCGTACCGTGCTTTCTACGATGCACCAAGATGCCGCTGAGCAAACGCTTCCTCCTACGCCGATGCCATGTCCCGGTATCCCCCGCAGCAGCGACCCTCCTGTCTTCACCGGCACGGATGGCACTGACGTCGAAGAGTGGCTCGCCATGTAAGAACGCGTGAGCATCCCCAATCATTGGGACGAGGCAGGTAAACTCAGCAACCTGTTTTTCCACCTCGCGGGTGTAGCTGGCATGTGGTACAACAACCACGCATCTGATTTCCCGACTTGGTCCGATTTTAAAACCGCTGTCGTTGACGTGTTCGGCCGTCCTGCCGGTCGTAGGCTGCAAGCCGAACGGCGTTTACGTGTACGAGCACAGCAGACAGGCGAGTCCTTCTCGAGTTAGATCGAGGACATCCTTAACTTGTGCAAGAAAGTCGACCTGAACATGTCAGAAGCTGACAAAGTCACGCATGCTCTAAAAGGCATCGCCGACGATGCCTTCACCATGCTCCTGGCCAAGAAACCTCACACTGTGGCAGAAGTAATTACATTATGCCAAAGTTACGATGAGCTGCGGTGGCAGCGCTTGATGACCCGTCGACCGCCACCACGTGATGCTGATCTCTCGGCTTTGTCAGCAGTTTCTGACCACGCAACTTTGCTCACCCAAATCAAGTCGTTCATGCGTGAGGAAGTTGCCCGCCAGGTCCCTTTACTGGCTTTCGCTTCCCCGCAACATGCTCAACAGCCATCAAGTACAATTCTACCTCCACTCCACCGAGCCATTCAGCAGGAAATTGTGGAGGTCACTCCTGAATACCACCAGCCGCCTCCTGTATCTGTGCCACTCAGTTACGCCCAAGTTGTCGCCACGCCGCCCCCACCGATTTCTGTGGCATTCGCCAATGGTACTTTTGGCGCGGCATGTACCGCTACGTGCAGACATTCGTTCGCTCCTGCTAGATTGTCAGCACCGAAAAGCTTCAACGCACCTGTCATCGGTAGGTCTGCAACCTCTACCTTGCCCTGCCAGGCCCTTTGGGCGTGTCGGCATCGATTTGTATGGGCCACTTCCACTAACGTCGGCTGGTAACCGCTGGGCCATTGTCGCTGTGGACCACCTCACGCGACACGCCGAAAGAGCCGCTCTCCCCGCGGCTACAGCGAGTGATGTGGCCTCCTTTCTGCTCCAACTCTTCATTCTTCGACACAATCCACCCCAGGAACTGCTCAGTGACCGAGGCCGCGTCTTCCTGTCTGAAGTCGTAGAAGCCATTCTCAAAGAGAGCAACGTTGTTCTCCGCAAAACTGCTGCTTACCACCCACAGACGAATAGCCTCACCGAACGCTTCAACCGTACGCTCTGCGACATGCTCTCCGAGTACGTCGCCGCCGATCAAACAAATTGGGATTTCATTCTACCCTTCGTCACCTACGCATATAATACTGCCCCTCAGAGCACTACTGGCTTTTCACCGTTCTTTTTAATATATGGAAGGCGCCCATCACACAACATCGACACTCTACTTCTGTACAAGCCAGATCCGTCCGAGTGGGTGCCTATTTCTTCTACAGCCAAGCTTACTGAAAAGTGTCGCGAGATTGCAAAGACATTTACTGCACATGATCAAGAGCGGCAAAAAAAAGCATTCGCGCTGACGCCAGCACTACTGCGCCGACGTTTCTCCCTAGAGCACTCCTCTGGCTCTCAATTCCTACCACTACAGCTGGCCAATCTTCAAAACCATTGCCCAAATACGGAGGCCCTAACGTGTCGTAAACGCACTTCCCCTGTCAGCTACTTGATTGAACCCATGGAGCCATCTGCGGACATGCGCCGTCGACGACGCGACATTGTTAACGTAGAGCGCCTCGAGGCCTACCATGACCCGCTCATTGTAACCAGCTGTTAAGTCGCCAGGCAGCTCCCTTTTTGTACCAGGGGTAGTTGTGGCAAAGCCTTCGAACAGTAGGTCGTCCTCTCCAGCGCCTTCTAGTGGGTCACCCTTTTCAGAAAAAGAGAAGCTCGTGCAGGGAGTCGGTCCCCGCATTGACTGCCGCTGTCATGCATCATCGACGAGTGTCCGCCAATAAACGTATTAACAAAATATACAAGTTACCAGTGCACATAAGATAAAAACGTACAGAACATGCGCAGAGGGCCAGCGAAGGATCATGTAACGTCATTAGCAATTTTGCGCTATGGGTAACTGCGCAGGCGCGGCATATTGCATTCATACAAACAGGCAACTGACTATTTCTTCTTTTTCATGTAAAGATATTGATGTCTGACTGACACGTGTCGACGTTAATGACATCGACATAATCCTTCGCTGGCCCTCTGTGCATGTTTTGTTCGTTTTTATCGTATGTGCTCTGAAAACTTGTATATTTCAATAAATTATTCTTCTTCAGTTGAGAGTCAGCAACTGTTTGTGTCTCTTCTCTTCGTCCCGTCAGTTTGTGCGATGGTACTTCCCGCAATGTATCACCAACTATCCCATCTATCAGTCCTGCTTCAGAGCTCTGTATCTCGACCAGCATAGAAGGATGAGCCGAATGGCGGTCCGGAGAAATAGCAGCGCTGCAGTCAGATTTTGCGCTACTCTCGGTGCATCATGTGTACATCGGCGTACCATAGCGGTCCACCACGCTGTTGCGGTATATGGCTTTCTTGTTGTACTATTATCAAGCCTAATCATTTATAGTGCTTCCAGTCGACATTCTGGTGTCACATTTGTGGACTGCTTATGTGGATATGCACAAGGTCGCATTTTCGCGATTGTAATACACTGTTGCGCCGCCTAGCGGAATTCAGGAGCGTCCTCTCGAAGATGATCAGTTGACACGCGCTTCCTAGTTGAGCAGCACTAGCCTCAGTGTTAACGCGTTAGCAAGAAACGAAAGCAGATCAGCATTTGAGTTTATTGCATCAGGGAATATACCGTACCGTCCATGACGCTATAAATCCGCTTCGTTCTTTGGAGACACAAAGTTTTCATGAAAACCCGTGGCAACTCGCGCGTTCAATTAAGCAGCTGACCTATGCGTCAGAGAGAAAACGACAGCGTTAAAGCATAGGAAGACACCTTGGTTCGTCGAGTTGCTTAAGCAGTCAGCCCCAGTGCCAAATATGTAACGCCTCTATTCAATGCTGTACATATATCTTGTCTTAACTCCCCATCGTCTTGTTCGCTCATCTATCATCTCCGCACAGAAGAAGCCGCGAGCTAAAAAACGCGCTACCGAACAACCTTGGCGGCCCGTGACCTCGGCGCACTACGCAACGGTGTCGGCGGCGACTCCAGTCGTAACAGTACCATATCAGCTTTGGGAGGTTTTCTGCAGCCACGTTACATAGTAAATTGTTATCGTCTGACGCCTGTAGTTGAAACTCCCCTTTTTTTACATAGCGTTCTTCATTACTTTTGTAGTGTATGAATCCCATTATATTCATTGCACGTGGAAAGTAGCGAAAGCTCGTGACTTGCTCTTCCAAACTTTGGCCAATGCTGCGTCGCTGCATCGCAGCGCCGCTCACTTTTTACGTTCTTTGATAAATGACAGCACACTTCAAGCAATTCGCTTCTTGCCGGGTGTCTGCGCGAACTGTTCTCCGCGCCTAGATGAACGTGGTGAGTCATGGCACGTTGGTGTTGTGTGTGGTGAGTGACGCGGTGTTGGTGTAACCAAAGTCATTCGGCGGCGAGAATTTCCCAGATTACTTTCAGCAGTGGTGGTCAAAAAAATCGTCTTGACATTGAGGATTTTTAACTGCCGCGGCGCGGTGGTCCAGTGGCTAAGGTACTCGGCTGCTGACCCGAAGGTCGCTGGATGGAATCCCAGCTGCGGCGGCTGCATTTCCGATGGAGGCGGAAATGTTGCAGGCCCGTGTGCTCAGCTTTGAAGGCAGGTTAAAGAACCCCAAGTGGCCGAAATTTATGGAGCCCTCCACTACGGCATCTCTCATAATCGTATGTTGGTTTTAGGACCTTAACCCCACAAATCAATCAAGGATTTTTAACTGGAGGTAAAAATCACCGAGAGTGACAGTGACGATTAAATATCAGCTGCTAACTCACGAGCAGTGAGTGACCCTTCAAGTACGTTCGTGCAATAATGTTTTTTTTTTCACGCTTGCAAGTCCCTTTGATTGTGATATCCGTATACTATCGTTCAGCGAGCTCAAAATAAAAGCATAATTTTTTGTGCATTGCATTAGGCCAATTACAGCGGATAATACGGAGCGCCGCAGGCCGCTCTCGCTCGAGCTCGACTAGCCAAGCAATGAAACGGCGCAGTTACGACTATAGTCCACACTTCTCTGCTAGCTTCTTCACTTCACCAGTACAAGCTGAATGACGTTGTTGTTCAACAAATTTTAACACTTTCAATGCTGTGAAAAGCGTAAGCGTGTACTCGTTTCGATATCCTTGTTGCGATCATGCTGATGGAACCTGCAACATTCGTGTGCAGTAAATTGTGGTCTGTCTAGTGATTATGGCTGTGACGCAAGTGCTACCTAATGGAAAGTTAAACGTTTGTGTTCCATTGGAAATGCAACTCTACGGTGCTTACAGCGCAAGTAATGACGATGGCGCAATTTGTTCGCAAACCATATCGCTACGTTAAACATTCAGTCCCATGCAGCCACGACAACGCGCTACTCGCTATGGCCCACTACTGCGGCAAATTCGTCAGGCTGGCTCAGCACAAATTATGTCGGACTGCCATTCAGTGCATATGTCAATTCGAGTTCGCGCAGTTTTCCGTAGCACGCGCAGGATTTTGGAACGTGTCGTTGATGCACGGTCAATCAGCTTACACCACCACTCTTCGCGTGACAGCAAGAAATGACGTAGCGAATAATTAACAGTTCTTATCATTTGGAAAAGTTCTTTGGGCCAATATATATTCATTCGACGATCTAGAGTTCATCCGGTGAAAACAGCATGGGGCGTATGTATGTGCGTCCTATCTTTGCCTGTGCCCGTGCATGGCTTGATCATCATCTTGAGGCCATCTTGGATTGCACGGCGCGCCTCCTATAGGCCGTGGGCATTGCCAATATAGATTCACCCGGATGCGTTTCCTGTTGCAGTTCGTCCGATAATCGATGACCTGTCAATATTTGAGCTTTTCGCATTGCATTTAACCTCAATGTAGAAAGGTTCCACGTGAGTGAGCATTTTCAAAGTAATATAATAATGACCGCTACCATTTTATCCAGAGCCGTCTTGCCTAGAATAAATATGGCCTAAAACATGCGTACAAGCATAAAACAAGTTGAATTGCTGGAATACAAAATTTTCCCGAAATTCAGTACTCATGTTGTCTACTAGTTACAACAAAGACGTTTTCAAAAAAGAGTTCACATGCTTTAGGCTGTTCATCAGACAAGTCTTCGCGATGGCTATCAGTCGAAAGTGGAGTACGAATTGTTCCGGACGCTTCACTTCCTTTCTCGCCTTTTAACCTTTTCAGAACGCTCATGAATGGTTTAAAAAAAGAATATTTTCACAACAATATGGAGCATTACTATTATAGCCATCTTGTTCCCATCATGAGTGGTATAACCCAAAGATGCGGTTGAAACTGCTCCTCCTTTTCCAGCACAATCTGAAAGAGGTCACCGACAATGCGGCTTTCCTGAAATGCCTCTAGGCAGCTTTCTCGATTGCTTATATTGTAGAAAGAAGGCTGCGTAAGGGATGATCTCAGCAGCCTTTTTCAAAGCACCTCATTATAGTGAGTGCACTTTTGTGTGGTATGGGTGCGGCTGCCGCAGGGGTACTTCTAAGAGATGCTAGGCACTCTTTTCATGTTGTCACTTGTTCAATTTTTCTGCGAACGTGTCCATGGCTGTAGTACACTCAGGATGTCTTAGTGGTGTACAACACTGCACCAGGACGAAATGACACCGACATGTGGCACAAACCGTTACCTGCCATAAAGATGAGAAATGATAACGCTCGGATGAAGAAAATATGTACTGCTGTATTACGAAGTAAAATTATGAAGGCATGGTCACTGGTAAAAGATGACCTCCTATATACGATATATTGGTTTATAAGAAAAACGTATAATACAGCAAAATATCCACTGCTTTGAACTTTTCATAGCAACTTCTACTTGTGCTAGGGGTTGTGCGGAGCCATTTTGGGTATGCTTCTCGTATGATTGAATTGGCTCTTTGCACGCAGAAGTTTCAACTGTGTGAACAGAAAGTTACTTTCTTTCCTCTTTGGATTCTTTGTGGTAGAGCCCGCAGCATCTGAAATTGACAGAGCGTCTCCCGTTGTGTCCAGAACCTCGGTGGCATCCATAATATGCTCTTGTGGGCTGTTACTGCATGTGCTGTCGCAGCTTATTGACGTATGTCATAACACAATCCTTGGCCGAATGACCGAAGCGTCGACAGTTGTCACAGCGAGACATCCTGCAGTTTTGACGAATGTGTTGAACCTTACTGCGCTGGAGGCAAAGTGGGGAGGGGGGGGCGGCCAGGTATCAGGACAAGCCTTTGCGCTGCGCAGACAACAAGAATATGACGAATATCAGCAACGCGAACTCCATCTGCAAGAGACAAAACAACATCCCTATTTAGCGTCCGCATTTGCTTCATGTCCGCTACTTTCTAGCTGTCTTGTGATATTGTCTTAACATTCCCAAAAGCTCTCAGTGCCTCGCAAACGTAGGCGTCCTCCAAGTTCTCAGTAGCCACAGAAGCTTCACATCCTTGGGTGAATAACGAGGCATCGACGACTTTTGAGGAAAAATTCGCCTCTTGTGACCAACTTTGGTTTCGTCAGCGCTGACTTGCATGGGGCCATACAAACATGGGACAAACAAAATTTACCTATGGAGCTTATTTGCTTCGAGTAAATGATGTTCCGAAGAGCATCTCTGATTTCTTGAACTCTTTAAGGGCGACCAGCTATGTCCGCATGTAGAAAAGCATAGTTCACATCGACCTTACCAGTGGGAAGGAGAGGAAGTACAACACGGTAGTTATTGCCGCTGGCTGAAGCCTGAGCAGCACCTTGGCCCATGACCAATAAATCCTACCAAATTGAGAACTCAAAAAACGCTACCGTTCAGAACGTCGTCTTCACGGCGCCGGGGCTTGGAACGTGTTCGCAAACTTGCCATATGGAGGCTTGATGTCTGAAAAGGAATCGCCTTAATATAAGTAATAAAGTGTTTTAGAATAGCAAAAAAACACCCAGTCCTCATACGATGCAACCAGTGCAACGAAATGGTCGTCCAATGCTACAACCCACTACCAAAACTTGTTCGCAATCACCTATTACCAGTGGTGCATACGCACTTATGACGTAATTCCTCATCGTCGTCAGCCACTGCATGAACAATTGGCACAAAATTCCTTGCAACTGTCAAGCGGATACCACGCGTCTCAGAAGAATGACGATAGATAGCATAGCCAATGCAGCCCTGCTACTCAGAAATTATTATAATAAATCGGTAGTGGGTACCCACCAAGTGCGCTTCCAGCAGTTACCCAATGAGCGTTTGCAAAATGCTCTCAAAGGCCGCTCTTCTAGCTTTTCCTTTGCAGTGCTGCGCCTTCCGTGCAGGCCTGGCGTTTTTTAAAGACGATTTTTTAAAAGACGAAATTTTAGTCTGTCTGTCTGCACATACGTCTGTTTGTCTGCCCTTAGTTCTCCCAAACGACACCAAATAATACCCTGAACGGGGGACGCCATCCGCAGCGCCCCCTAATATTGCTCAAGATTCAGTGTTCATACTGGTGCGATTGTCTATTGAAAGACGATTATTGCGCATATCTGAGGCACTATTACAACACGTTAATATTCTGTATGTGTGCCTTTATACTAGAAAAGGCATACATAAGTAATTCTAAAGACCGTAACGTTTATCGCGCTGCGCTGATAATGCAACGCTTGCACGAAAAGGGAAATGCTTTCAACGCTTCGTTAAAATTACACGGTGGCGGCACCTACCCATCGCCTTGCGTTCTACACCTTATCGCCTGTAAGAGGGGCGCGCACGCCCCGCGCTTCGTTTTTCAAGATAACTGCCAGATAATGCTCATGTCTCACGTGTGGCGTAACACGAAGCGCTGGTTCACCTCCGCTGCACGCTCGAGGCACTCTGACGCAGCGCCTCGAGTACTATTCACTGATTCACCTTGACTTTGTGGTTGCCCTAGCCCAGATTTTCACATCAAAGTGAAAGTTGCAATAAACAACATATTCATGATTTCGTACGTGTTTCATGAAGTGCCGTAAAATCAAATTTCTACAGCATTCACGAACACATTTTAAGAGTTTTTTCTGCTTATTTTCCTCGTTTATTTTAAACGAAACATTTTTTCTAACTGTAACCTGCTGGCGTCGCATATTGCTTTATGGCGATAGATTACACCCAGCATCCGCTGTCAGAAACGTGAGCGCCGCTGACAGGCATTTATGGAACCATGTTATAAATATGCCGGCATAAATATCCAAGACAAGAGATGAACACATAAGAATAGGGATGAGCACCGTGAGCTAAGCACCAGAATAGTCATTGCCGTAGCTCTGTTGGCAGAGCCCAATACCGCGCCGTTAAGAAGCGTTTCTGGGCTCGTTGTACGTTGGTGAAAACTTCTTCGCTACCACGAATGTATGTGTCTTGCGCCATTTTGTTTTAGTGACAGGTGCGCAACGCTGTAATCCTACAATAAATGCTGTCAACAATACCTACGTTCACGCTATATTTGTTTGCATTAGGTTGCATAATGTATTTCAAGGCATGGAGTCTTACCAATATATGACCTGAAATACGAAACATTCAGCAACTCATTTCAAAGTGAACATTGATGCACAACTACTCTTACTGTCAACGTACTTCAGCTGCAACGGAATCGAAATTCAAGGAACACACAAAAATAGAGTTTGATATAACAAAATTCAAATTTCTAAAAAATGAAGCAGTAACTTCGTCGATAGTAATTCTAGTTACTGATAAAATGCAAGGGAAAAAATTGGCAAATCCCACGTACAGTCAAAGTCGATGGTAGGAGAAGCACGTATAAGAAAGGATGATATGCCACTTTAAAATCAGCACAACATGACGAGGTGGAATTAAATGATGTCGTACATGACTTCCGTATCATGATTACCATGTTTGAATGTGTCATTTACCTTCGTCATTTATTCACGTCATGTGATACTAAACTTAGTATATGTGGAGCTAGCGAAACGGCTGCGAGCATGCTATGAGCGTGGTATGTTGTCATATTCTTACATGACACGCGGGTCAGGATTATCATGTTTGCATCAACCGAATTTGGTATATGTGAAGCTAGCGAAACAACAATGACCATACCATGAGCGTGGCACGTATTCGTTATTCATGACTTACATGACATGCATGTCAGGATTTCCACATTAGGATCTGTCACTTGTGTTCGCGATGCAGTCATGTCATACCACGCCGATTTTGCAACAGGTCATGTGAACGAAACCACCGTAAGAGCAGGAAGACCTTGAAATATAAATCATGACATTGATGACATACATACCATGGCAGTCACGTTATGACTGGTCAATTATGCTCGTAATAGAGTCATGTTATGCTATACGAAATTAGGTATTGATACCATTAGCGAAGCGCCCAGAAGAGATAAAAGTCGTAGGCGACCAGATAGATAGATATAGATAGATGTAGATAGATGTAGATATAGATAGATAGATAGATATATAGATGGATAGATAGATAGATAGATAGATGGATAGATAGATAGATAGCTAGATAGATACGCTCAAAGTCGCTGAAGCTTGCTGAGAAATTCTTTGCATTTAAATTCACACAAAAGAGCCGTGCTCCTGAATTCTTCATGGTATGCGAGTTTACACGGAGTGCGCGCGAGCACATTCCTGTTTCTGAAAGCACCGAAAGAAATGTAAATAATGAAATTATCGAAGGTTGACGCGTGGGAGATTGGGGGTTCTTATGGTCACACAAATATGCAGGCAATCTTTACACTGACTGCGTAAAAATACAGAGCGTACTCGTGTCGTTGTATGCGCATCGCGTAGTCCAGCTTATACCCTGTGTTAGTCCTGTCCGCCGGTCTTTTGTGGCCACGAGCGATGTGGTATGCACACTCTTTTTCTTTACTGTAATATACCTTCCCGTCCTGATGTCGGCCATTCCTTCATTTATGACCACGAGCTGGGGCGCTGGCCGGGCGCCTCAAAAAGGCAACGGTAGTGCGAAAGCATGTCGTGGAGAAGGGGTCGCGGAGGAAGAGAGTATCTTTTGTGAGCCCCTTGATGGATAGCGTCTGCGGCTGCAGCATATCCGCGCTACAGCTCCCAGGACACGACCTGGCCGGGACTTGCCACTGCAGTGCCATGGGCCACCGGCTAAGAGGGTGGCTGCTGCTGCGGCGACATCCCGCGGTCGCGCTCCTAATTGATCGGCGGCACGCGCTGCTGTTGCCCCGAGAAAGCACAGAGAGCCCCGCTAAGTGATGCCTTCGCGCCTCCTCTGTTGTCCTCCATGTCGGCGTTCCTTTACCTTCGATGCGTTTCCATCAATGGGAGGCTCGGGTGCAATATAAATATCTTTGCTACATGGTGTACCCATTGCACGTAACTTCGACTGCTTGCCCGTAGAAGGCTTTTCGAAGTTAGCGCTTACAATATACACGCGGTGGCAGGACAGCAATTTTTGTTTAACCTATTTGCCCAGAATTTACTGCTCACAGTGACGTGATAAACATGGTTCAGGTAGCATATGCAATATTTCCATTAATACGAAAGTCGAAGGCACACTCAAATACCAATAAAAAACTATGCGCATAAATTAATGATGGAGAATTTCGATATACTGATAGAATCATAGAAGTCGGGGCATGCAGGGGCAAAATCACGGTATACAAGCAGCACGCAACTAGGCCTGAAACTAGGAAATGTCTCGCCTAATTTTCATGTAGCGAGGTGTAAGCGTTGTAGCTTTAAATTGTAGCTTTAAGCTCTGAAGTTTGCTACCAAAATTACTTCACTTGAAAAATAGTAGGAAGAAGCAACCTTGAAAACATGAAAACAGTAATGAGCAAATGTTGGGTATATCTGCATGAAAGCGCTCAGCTTGCGACCTCCCATTCCTGTGTTTAGCTCTCGATTCCTCCTAGTTTATGTTTTATTTAATGAAAACGTCCGCTCGTGAATCAGTGTTTATTTTTTCTCCTTTTCTAGCTGAGAAAAAGATGGCGCGTAATGTTCACATTGTAAAAACGCCCCTATAAAGGACGCTCGTGTAATGCGAAAGTCTCTCTTAGGAGATAAGTTGCAGACTGTGATGAATGAAAACAACGCCAGCATAAACTTAAAGACAGTTCATCTATCTTGCTTCTGCACAAACACAGGCAAGAAAAACAAATCAGCGATGGCGAAAAGTAGCATGTTGTTATGACTACCATGAAAAAGTAAGCAGACGCTAATTATTCAAACCACACGCCGTAGAAATATTCTAGACTCTGGCTGCAGGCCCATATAATCGGTTACATACAGGAAAAGATCAGGTATTGTGCTAGGAATATGAGAAAGTAGCCCCGCTTTGTTAAACGACCCGAGAATGCTTGAGACGAGTTCGCATATACTCATAAACATGCTTCAAAAGTTTCAGTTTTTTTCATATTGTTTTGCCTTCTTATTACCAGAGTTTTCCACGTGTTTCTTTTTATTGTGCTTTTTATAATTTTCTACATGTATCCATGGATGTCTAACGGTGTTGGGTTTCCAACTTTCGGTAACTACTATAAACACAGCTTGATTGTTAGCGACGTGTTTTTTATCTAGATCACCCAAAATAATCAGCTATGCATTCACTTTTCAAAACGCACCTTATTACCACCACGTCGTGCTGCTCGTTTGTGCGTCAACACATAAATAACGTGGATAAACGCAAGCTGCATACTACGTTCGAAAGGAGTCCGAAAAATATTCCCCATGAACCCTAGACGAGCCTAAAGGTCGTTGCAATAATGATTAAAAAAAACCTAAACGAGAGCGAAAAGCACTTGTTTTGGCAAATTTGGCATACCACTAATCGCATGAATCCGATGGTGCATCGAAATCAGTGAAGGTATTTCAATGCTCGTCAGCGGAAATTATAACCCTGTGTGCTAAACAGAAGCTAGCCTACAATGTGTACCGGTGTTTGACCTCGCACGGTAAAATCAGGATCATTGTATATGAGGATAAAACAAGCTTCCTTATCCAACAATTAATGTACTTTGTATAACAGCACAAACTTTGTGAACTCTTTTTCTCTACAGCAAAAATGGAGCCTTACTTCCTCGGAATGCAATGTCTTTCGTAGCCTGAGTTATTAGGGAGCATTCATACTGAAGTTATAAACATAAAAATTGCGATGTGCGCTTGATGATACAAACATAGATTGCATTTGTTTGTTTAGCAAAACTCGTAGTGAGTGAACACAACGTTCACTTTGCGACTTGAACATTGGTCAAAGACACGGATACAGGTTGGAGGCTGATCGACAGTAAGCCGCACAGGAGAAAGTTCATTTTATATTCTAAGTTGAACGAGATAGGGCGAGAGCCTGTACTAGGTCATGCAATTATTTTCTTAAGAAGTGATTATTACTGTATACCCCAGAGATGCCAACGTAAATTACATGATCGGTAAGTATAATATTCAGCCTATACACACCTTGCTTAGATAAAACAGAACAGACGTTTTCCTCGAAAGTTCAATGAACGATGTATTTTTATGGCTTCAATACTAATTAAGTGTTTAAAATATGTGTGCCTGGCGCTCTACATTCTGTGGAAAATAGGAGAGGTGGGGTGATGTACGATGTGAAGTTCCGGCTGCACTAGAGGGCGCCCAAAATAAAAGTAGTTCTGCACTGCCCTGCTCATTGGGTCCAACTACTTTTGTAATCAAAACCCTCTAGCAGAAACTGCCAGCCTTGCAGTATTGAAATGACTCATAAACCAAAAGCATTAAGCAGTAGACAGCACTGCCGCGTATGCATAAAGGGAGGCAGCATGACGTGGCGCAGCCAGCTTTGGCATGCCAAGCTGGTATGGAACCAGTAGAGTCAGCCTAACACGTGACATTTTCGACAAAATCACGCCAGCATAAATAGTTGCCAATATTTTGAAGCATGACGCCCGTTAGCTTTTAATCTAAACGTGACTGCCACACAGAGGGGTCGATTCACGCAGGAAGTTCAAACACGAAACATCACTGAGAGTACAAAAACCCACCGCACGCTCTGACGTTTGGATCGCCTGTTGGCCGACGCGGTGGGTTGCAGTCGTGTGACATTATGTTTCATTCTTTCTTTTTTTCCTCCTTCACACTTGTTTGTCGCCCTTATTCGATTACTGTTGTGAGTAGGCTCCTGCAAATGAAGAGTCCTATACAGGGTTGCTCTTGGTGGCTACTTCGAGTCAATATGGCTTTTTAAGTTCCCGTCTGGCCACTAAAACTTCAGGTTGGTGCCATGCCTACGTTTATTTTAAATTAGACATTTGTTTTGGCCCGTTTGTGAGCGAATATTTTCGTATTTGCATGTAACAAGACAAGCTAATCTAAAGACCCCTCATTGTTCTTAACATTTTTTTTCGTGTCAGTCTCTCTGCGTGAATGTCCTCGCCCCAGCAGCACGATGGCGCGCATCGTGGTGCTCACACGCAGCGCACGGCATGCCTGCAACAACGGAGTGACGATGTCGCACGCATGTTGGCAAGAGTGTGGCTAGCTCACTGTCCGCTATTTGTTCAGACATAAGTTTTTAATGCTAATTGATAAACGCATGTTCTCGTGCTTATTAGCAAAAAGCAAAGATCTGCACTAAAGGGAACTTGGCCTAATTATGGTGAGTGCAAGGCTGGGTAATACAGCAATAGAAAAATATGGTGATAGTATTTCAGAGGTCTGAATATTTACCTTTCTGCATCAAGATACAGCGAAAAGCGTACTTTTATCTTAATAGGGAAGTGGTTTTACGATGCGTCAGTTGTATTGCGCTACCGTGCGAGACACAGGCTTATATCTCGTTACTTTTTTTACCGGAATGAACTCAGGTCACATGGAAAGAATTTTTATTTTAAGTTTGTGTTAAAAAAGCAAAGGCGCTCACCTCTTGACGAGAGCGCGGTGATGGTTTACCACAGGCACAAAATGACCCATATGGCAAAGCACCCTATGCCGCGCACAGCAGAACCATGGAGCCTGATCAACCCCTGCCGAAGAAAGTCGCCGTCTTGACTGTTTCTTAAGCCCAATGCTGTGCAACTTTTTTTGGTGCTGCCAGCCAGCTATTCATTACCCCCGTGTGGATACCGCCTTCAAACTTGGGCTTTGCGCACGCGGCAGCACTTCTAAAAGTATTTCCCATAGGTCAGGCGAAAGTGACGTGACTGAGTAGTTGTTGTCTTTATCGCACTTTCAGCCACTTCTCCGATATGTCAGGGTGCATTCCAACTTGGCTTCTTCGCATGAAATGGCCTTTTGTGGTACCAGTCTCCTGCACCATCACAGCTGTGTAGTGACCTGTTGGTGCTTGCTGAAGTGGGCACGGGTCCTTACTGAAACGTTCCGTATGAAATCTTACGGAAAATATATGAACTCCGTAACATTTCCTTATGCTACATACGGAAAAAATATGGAGTTTTATGGAAATATACGGAAGTTGTATGGCATTTACGGAAAGCTTCTTATGGAGTATATGGAAGGATAAGGAAATTGTATGGCGTATACGGAAAGATAAGGAAAATGTATGGCATATATGGAAGGCTTTTTATGGAGTATATGAAAGGATAAGGAAGTTTTATGGCGTGGATGGAGTGAGTTTTATGGAAAATATGGAAAGATAAGGAAACTTATGGAGCATACAGAGAGTTCATTATGGAAGATATGGAAGGATAAGGAAAGTGTATGGAGTACAGAAGCTTTCATAAGGAAAATGCAGAATGTAAGGTCTTACGGAAATATACAAATTTTCTAAGGTGCTAACGAAAGTGTGCAATAGTGTATGAAAGGCATGTGGATTGTTGCAAAAATGTGAAAACTCTACAGTTGTTGTCACATTTTCAGCAGGAAATCCGAGCTCTATAAAGTTATAAATGAATGCACAGTGACATATATAGTACAAAAGAATAACGCAGGCTAGTCTGTGTTGTCAGTCACCGCTGTTCGCCCTTTTCCAGAATGAATACAACTTCTGCAGATGACCAGGTGCTAAAGTCTGTCAAACAAAAAATGTGTCATTCACAAGGAATGACAATAACTGTCATTTTACTTGCATGCTGCCACACGAAAACAAATCAAGCAAAAAAAGCATAACTTCAAGGGCTCGTTTTTTGGTAGAAACAATAATAATGAGAACTGAATTCAATGTGAATGAACTTGTCAATATTAATGAAACTGTTCTCATTAACATTGGCAAAGAGAAATGTCATTTTAAAATATCGACCACGAGCTTAGCTCTCCTGAGCACCGACAAAAGAAATGAAAATCTATGAAAACTAATTGCATGTAGCCTAAGCATAATTTTTTATTGATAGTATGTGCTCCTACAATATAAATAAAGCTATACACAACTTGCCACAGCTTCACGACAGAAACGAGGTAGGGGCAGAGGGAGTGGTCAAAAAAATAATTAAGTATGAGAGCACAACTGATATGTAGGGACACATAATGGTGCTTATCATTGATGATCGGATGGTCGTGTATAGAGCTGGGTCGTTTTGAGACTTTCAAAAGCATTGTTTCAGACCACCATGCAGATTACGCTTCCATTGTAGTGCTACATAAGACACAACCTATGGGCCAGCTTTAATGAATAAGAAGATTATAGGTTAAACAAATGCTTTAAAATATATCATATCATGGCTGCATGGACACATACAAGCTATGTAAAGCGCAATAAAGTGAGGACGCATGAGCTTCTCTTGATGCTTTAGTTCTACATAAATGCTTCAACTGTGCTGCAAAGAAATTTAACCAATGTCTGTGTGTGCAACATTGTCCATTTTAAACTATCCATATGTATGTTTAAAATTCCTACTGCGAGTTAAGCTACGTAGCACTCCATAACTCTTCCTTTTATTAAGGGCAATTTTTCAAACAATCAACATTACTCATTTTCTGTCTCATGACTTCGTGCCCGCAATTCTTGGTTTGGCTCGATCACAATTGTGCAGCCCTTATTTTGGAGGAATCAAAAAACATCAACCAAAATATATTTTGAAACTGCTTATCGGTGATATTGCCTTCCCTCAACTGCCACAGCTTGAGATAAGTCTTATAGCAAGTCTCGCGCATACCTAGGGCCTACCCTTGAAGAAACTGGTCCGGCTGTGAAATGTCCAGTTTTTTCTCAAATAAATTTTTTGGTTTGAGTTTTCTCACTTCTCTGGTCCCTTAACAATCAAGCAGACCCAATGTTCCCCTTAGACCTTAACTTTGATATATTATGAAATAAATAGAAAAATTATTAATGAAAATAAAAATACTAATAACTGTTGCGCAAAAAACACAGTCCCACATACGTACTTGAACGTAATATTGCTTTTATTTTGTTTCAGAACCTAAGGCATTAGAAAAGATAGCAGTACAATAAAAACGTTGAAAAAAAACAAAAAAATAGATATGACGGGACTCGAACCTGCGCCACTCAGTTGTGCTCGCGTACGTGAACTGAGTGCGTTAACTTGCTAAGCTAATCGCGCTGAAGGGTGCACGCTAGTTCAAGTTATGTATATAAATTTTCTTTTTACACGCTATTTGTTGGCATATTTATGTACGATATGCGATCGTATCTATTGTTGTGTGCATATGTTTTGTGATTGTATATACGTCACAAGCTTTTCGCATGTCTTTCAACTATAGATTGCTGCCCCGCCGCGGATGAAAACAAGTATTTTTTCACCCACAGACAAGCTTGAGCAGTTGAAAGCTGTTTCCCGGGGCTCTCTTGCGATTGAGTCGGCCACCACAGAGAATTTGAGTGATACGCCATTAATCCTTGCATCTAGCTGTATTCCACTTAGTAGCTCTATCGCTTGATGACAAATCGAGCGCGGGGCGCGACGCTGTTGCGCACGACCATGCCTCGCGTAGCGGCGACATCAGCTGATTGCACCGGCCGGCTTGCTTCGATTTGCTTCAGAGCGAAGAAATGTCATACCTTGAAAAATTGTGTACTGCACTATGTCAAAGTGTTACTGCTTTGTAGCCATTCTATGATTCATTGAGAATTGATAACTCTGATATCACTACTGTAGAGCTTTGCGTCGGCGACACGCACCGAACGTGAAACCGCACTACGTCTGTCGTAGAAACAATAGGAGGCTGTCGTCTGCTAGAACAAAAACAAAACAAAGACCTGCGAAAATATTCATAAGTTGTAACTTGTTTTTTGAATAACTGTTTATCACTTTTAAAGTTATTTTGCCAAATAAGATACATTTTTTTATTTTATAGCAGCGACAGATGTTTTTTTTATTTTCCTCACACAGATAACCAAGTTAAATCCATTCACAGCTAAAGCCACATGTTGTTTGTCTTCTTTGTTTCTGTGCGCATGCCGTTTCGATGCGTCTCTCATGTGTTCGCTCTGCTACACACGAGAACACTAAATGTTAAATTTACGCAAGGAAGCGCCGTTCCTCGTTCGTGTGATGTGCTAAGATTGCGCCCTAATCCCGCGGTTGTTCGAGTGCGGATCAAGTGCGAGTCGTTCAAGGAATCGGCGGTTTGTGCGGGCGCTTGAAGGACTCCGAGGTGACGGCTGACGCCTGTGGTCGCTTCCCTCAGGACAGTGTGAAAGAAACTAAAGGGAAGGGGGACACTTTTTTATGTAGACAAAGTATACCACGTGCAAGTGTGTGTTGCCGCACTCGAACGAGGCGTCAAGAAACGGCAGCCTTACGCGCCTTTGCGAGTGCGGTTGCCGATTCGCTTTGACAACACTAAGCCATGGCGCATCGGCGCGGCCTTACTGGAGCTAATTCGAGACAACTGCGGCAACATGCATGTGTATGGTGATCAATTTTTCATATGTGCAATGTAGTGAGGAAGACGCAGACGGCGCTTGCTACGTTGTTGATTAAATGAAGCCTGCAGTGCCATTTGATGCAAAGCAGCATTTTGTTTACATTAGCGGGCGATAAAATTTGTAACTTGGCTCGATTCACCTAGCCAACCACCTAAGTGGGTTGATTAGCATACGTTCACGGTAGAGCGTTATTATGCCCCTAAACAGTGGCGTGTGCTTGTTGAAAGATATAATGTGTGTGCCTAGTGTAGAGAGAGAGAGGTGTTCGTACAATCTGCATGTGTACCTGCAAGACGCCTTTGCTTGTAACTAATAATGTACCGACCAGCACCTACATAGTACGCCTGACATTGAAGAAAACTTGCATGCACAATGTGAGATTTTGTAATCTGCCAGAGTTGCTTTTTATAAAATAATACACTGCCAGCAGGTTCAAAATATGTTTCACTGCTGTGTGGCAGGGGTGCGGTTATCACGCTGTTATGTAGTTGCTGATGCAAGCACTTATAGTTTTGATGCGTTAATATTTCTCATCTAACTCATCAGGTGTTTGGCTGTTTCAGCACAAACAAGGCAAAGAGAGAAGGAAGACGGGTAATGACAGGACCAGTGCCGACTTTTGTTTGCAGGAGAATACCCATGTTGGTGTATTCAATTTGACAGCCTTTCTGTGTTGCTTTTTTGCCCAATTTATGTAACAACACATTTGTCAGCAATATGAGAGAGAACACTGAAATTAGCTTTCAAAGATCATGGTGACTAAATGCCTAGTAACTCACAGCACAAAGTAACAACAAAAGACATCAGTATGATCAATGTGGATGAGTACAGTCTTGCATCTAAAAAATATATTGTGCAAAATGTTGCCTAAGTAAGAAACCTCTCTATGTTTGCAAATAGTGTGACGTAACTTCGAGCACCGTGCCTGCCATTCCCTCCCTCTGTGCAAGGGCTGGTTGGTAAGGAAGTTGTTGGTGACGTTCCTGATAGACCACTGAGATGTATGCGATTCTAAACCTGTAGCCTAATATATGAATAATCTTTTGTGCAGTTACATCGCTGCATCTGACACCTACAACTTATTTGCATATTTACATTGCTCGCTTAGGACCTAACACACAAACTTGTTGTTTGCATTGTCACTTCATGAATATCGAGCGGTAAAGGTACTGAGTATATGTGAAACAAGAATCTCTGCTTATTACATGAAGACATATGAGGCCTTCGATGAAACGAGTTATACCTTTATTGAGCTTGCGTACTCGTTGGGGCGATTCATACATGCAGCTTCAGCAAATGGTATCTTCCAGCCCGGTGACCTTGCAATTTTTTTCTGCACACAGCGCAAACACCGAGATGTACCCACTCGCAGATGCTCGCGTCAAGTGCATATTTACCTTGACTAAAATGCCGAATCAAGTTTTTTCATCGACCGGTCCCTGCCATGAGTGCTAACGTCTTCGCAAACAAGACACATTGTTATTGACACTGCACAAACCATACACAGTATTCTCAGTTGAACCGATATTCTCAACACCTTTCAATGCACACTACATGCCGCAATCAACAGTGCACATTTTTGAAGACTATGCCGCTGTTGCTCGCTAAGGCCACCACGTGTGTTCACTTCTTCAAGATAAACAGACAGCGTGGCAAATATTTTACCACACAGTTTACCACACAGCTGGACGTTTGCTGACGCATACTACAGCTAATGTCGACATTGTAACGTGAAGTGTAAGCTTTGAAAAATTAAAACTTGCCCTAACACCGCACGACTGTACCGGGCTGAGCCGCCATCGGGAGTGTTTTTCCGGCCACACCTTTTACATGTGCCAGTGACATCATGATGTGACGTACGTCGGTAGGGGCCTATCGCTGCATACTTTATGTGAATGAGGGTCCTGTTAGTGAAAGCAGGCATTGTTGATTTTGTAACTTGTTCATGCTCAAGTGGACCTTCATTTGCACAAGTTGTCTGACTGATATTCAGGCGAACTTTTGTGTAATAAATTATACAGATGTCAGGCTGTGCTTGCCCCATACTGTTGTTACTGGTGTTTCTTGTTGTTACTTTGCACTGCTCATTACTGCTCACCTACAGAAACTAGCCTATCTTGCCACTGTTTTGGACAAGATGCAGCTGGAAAGTGCGATAGTGTTCATAACTCTAAATTCTTGAGCAAAAATTATCGTTTCATATTCAGTTAGTTGCATTCATATCAGTACATTATAAGAAATCATTGATTAAACATGAATCCGTGTTCCTTTACATCATGCTCACAACTTTTATATCAAATTGAATGGTGTTAGTAAACATGGGTTTTAGCTAAATTTCATGCTTTTTTCTCGAACAGCTGACAAAACGCTATTGCATGCTTACATGCCATGAATTGGACAGTGTTCGAAATACATTGCAATTCTTCACCGGACTGCCAGTACACTTCACATTGGGGGAACATTTATTAACCATGGATTGATTAATTAAGAACGGAAAGAATGAAGCGGCAGGCTGGGATACTTGATATTGGCATCCGTTTTGCTACCCAGCGAATTATCATGCAAACTTCCTATAGAGTGGTTATGCATCTTGCATGTGTGTTTGTAAACCAAGAACTTTATGTAGAACTATACTTATCTTACAAATGGTTGCAGGACTGTGGAGGCTGTAGGGCTGCTTAGGAATGGTGGAATCCCTGGACATGTGTTCAACCTTGCTGCATCAGCTCCTTGGTGTTTTCACGGCATTTTTACAGATGTGTTGGGTGAGTAAAGCAAGCAGGTTTCAACACAAGGGAAAGTATAATATGGCAGCACCTCTTGTGCGTGCCTTACATCCCAAGTATATCAAATATTTATCTTGCCTTGTGGCCTGTATTTTTAAAGAGACACTTCTTTTTGCTTTATATTTGAGTCTTGATGCTTCGACAGCAATGTATTTGTGTTTGACAGCAAGTGTTCTTGAACAAATAACTGATCTCCATAATGAAAAAACACCCTTCCTACTTGGTCCTTAGCATAAGCTAGCACATATCTGTAGCAGATTCAATTATTCATTATTTGCTGGGATGATAATGGACAAGTAGCAAAGGCAAGTTCAGATTGGAGTGGTCGGTGACGTCTGTTTAGGCTCTGCAATATTGCTTTGCAACCAGAGTTACTTGTGGCTACATATACAATGAAGCCACATGACATGCATTTTAAATGAGATTACCATATCACATTTCACTGCATCTTAGTATGTGCCAAACAAATTCAGATATCATTAGCTTGCCACTATAACGGGATCCTAAACCAACACAAGGTTGAAATTTAGTCGTGGTGTTGTAGCTGTGTATGACTCTACAATGGATGCATAGCCATGATAATTTGTCTATATGTTGTCGCAAGAGTAATGTTACACACATTGTACGATTCAAATGAGGTCCTGGATTATTTCGCTTTTTTTCGCTATGCTTCTTTCTTGTCTCTTCTTGCCATGTGCTCCTCCTCCCTTTACAAGGAGCTAGAGCAGCGGGTACACAAACACGTCTTTAAAAAAATGTTGTAAGGTGAGCACTCAGAAGCTGAACAATTCCAAAAGGCTCATAGAGGTAAAGGTATTGTTTTTAGCTACTTTTTGGGCACCCATAGCTAAATGTTCTGCTGCAGTTAAAAATAAGTTAAATGTTAAAAATTCTTTGGAGATGGTTTGGCACCCATAATTGCAGTTTTATACATAACTAGGTTTCAATGCGTAAGCAAAATCTGTTCACTCTGAATCAATCCTAATGATATCTGAAATTCAGGAAATATTCACAGAAAAGCTCAGAAAAAGGCTAAGTGGTTGCCCCTTGAACGTGAAGGAGACACCCTTCTGCTAAAAGGTCAATAGACAGTCTAGTAGTCTCGATATTACATGCACTATAAAATATTCTGGTGTGGTGCTTTTCATGCATGTTATAATGAGAGGGGTTTTTAATAGAAATGTTGTCACTTTGCCCTGCATTGCTGAAATTGTTCACATAGTTATAATGCATGAATCACTTTATGCCTTTTCATTTTATGCAAATGATTTGCTTACCCAGTCGGTTTACCTTGATTTGGATAAAATCATAAATGCTCTAAATTTTTTTTATTATACAGCAGGTTTATTTTTTAAATACGCGACCATTGTTGTGACACAGTTGGTGGCGTCTTGATTAACGCTTGACTATCACCACTCTAACTACACCTGCTACAGTGTATAGTGTGACAAAAGTAATGGTACTTAACATTACTGGCAGCATACACTTTTATGTCTCAAAATAGGTTAAAAAGCCTGGTAAAAATGTGTGTACGTTTTTTTTCACTCCAACTAAATATTCTGGTCTACTCAAAGTAGCTTCCGCCCTTTTAAGGTCCTCAAACTTTTAGGTGTTCAAAAGAAGTATCAATGCCATATTCTTTCTTTGTCAGCCTACTCACCACTCTAATAATGAGAATTACCCGACAACATTACCCAGTAAAATAAAGGGATGTTATAAAAAGTAATGTCAATTAAATTGTCAAAAAACGTCCAAGTTACGTTTTTGTTCACTTTTCTTTTCACAATTTTGTTAAAGTTACTTTTGACAACATCCCCTATAGTTTGTTTGGCATCATTTTCTGCTAGTTCTCACTATAATGTGTTCAACAAAGACAACAAACCCTTAAATTTATAGTTCTTTCCTTTACTCATGAATCTGAAACAGTGAATCTCAGTAATCTTAGCGGTGTGTGACTTGTTTTTTTTTGATCAGTTGTGCATGTATTCAAGTACATGCATTTAGGTGGTAGGGCGAACTATTGCCTCCTCCTGTGACTAGCAGATTTTCTGAGAACTGACAGATGCATAATGCTGCCAAAGAAGTATAGGGATATTGGAAGTAATCGTAACGTAATTGCAGTCGTATTGTAATTGGCAGTAGGCAAAAAAAGGTGTCCCACACTCGCCGTAATGGTAACAGGCAGCGCTGACTGACTCTTCCATGTATAAATGCACATATATACCGTACAAAATGGAAGAGGGATAGCTGCCATGGTAGCTCAGTTGATAGAGCATCGGACATGTTACTCGAAGTTCGCAGGCTTGGTCCCTGTACAGGGCAGGTTATCTTTTTTTCCTTCTACTTTTCTTTCTTGACAATTACAACACTTCTATTCTTCTTGAAGATTTTCTGGTGTAAAAAAGGTACCTTATAATCTGAAGAGGCAAACAGAATGTGCCAGTGTACGAGTTAGCTCTTGTAGTGGTTACAAGTAAGATATGTTTTGAAGAATAAATCATTCTGCCACTTGCCTAAAGAATGGCTACAGGACATGGCGCTGGATGCACTTTGTTATTTTTGAATCAAGCTATCTTGTATTCTATTTTTATAAATTACATGGGATACACATGCCAGTATCACGCACTTTAACGCCACAAAGATTATGTAGCGAACAATGTTATAAATGCGAAATTGCATAAGGATAAGGTGAAAACTGCACCCTTAACGAGAATGTACAGGGAGCACAGGGTGCAGGCGTCATTCCTTCTGCCCGTGCTTTTCAAGTGCGAGCTGTTTTCACCTCGTTCTGACCAACTAACTAGATTGAGATGTGTTGTTTTAGTGCTAGAGGATGCTCCACGGGAAACTAGGTTTGTCTCAAACTCTGTGTGTGTCTTTCAACCTATATGGTGCCCGGTTCAAGAGTTCATGCAGACAAGATCGTGTTAAACAGGACCGTGTGAAATGGACCGTGTAAATAAAATAAAATGGACCATGTAAATAAACAGGATCGTGTAAAATGTCGTTTTCGTGTGCAACTGTAGTTGTGGTTGTGCTGAATGACCTTTCTTTATAAACACTACATAACAAACTTGCTCCTTTAGAGTCGAGTGCATCTTCGGAACGATTGTAAATGTTTGCATATGCGAGGCCTTAAGTTTTATAAGAAATTCCTCAGTGTGCCACGAGGAAATGTGTGTTCAGCGAAAATTTGTATATCATTATATACAACTGTTAAAGCCTCGTCTACAACTTTGTGCAGGTTGACCTTGAGCAGAAAACGAGGAGCGGCAGCAGCCCCCAGAAAAGAGCAAGCACCCTCCAAGCTCCTGAAGCTCTCTTCGACAGGAACAGCAAGGTCACTGTGTGGCATTGAAAACCATTGCAAGCAGTGCCTTATCAGTACACTGTGCTGCTCTTTCATAGCAGAAGACGAAGTTGACCACTCCAGAGGAACTTCACGCTGTGTATTGTGAGTGCTTCAGTGGTTTTGTTTTTGTCCAGCCAGCAGTTAAGAAATCGTGTCAGATTCAGCCAGGATGGCTAGAAGGAGTCGGGCAGGCATGTTTGGACATTTGTCTAGCCAAGTAGTGCCAATTTTCGCACTGGTCCTGTTGGAGTTACTGCCACAATCACAGAAGCTACGTCACCTCTCTAAATGTACAGATGTGTCGGGGAAGATTAGCTGCATTAGGTTTTTCTATAACTGATAGCTGCCAACATTCTTCATTATACAGGAGATTTGTTCCTCACTTACGGGTGTAAAGCCCTCTACAGAAAAAAGGCAACACGTCTACTTCCAGAAGACTCCAAGGCCCTACTTGTAGGTTTTTTCGGCTTGTATCATAAGCACCTCGTTTGGGGTACATGAACATTTTATAAACATGTACAGCAAAAAATTTGGGTGGCTGGTCGTTTTGTCGTTATCTTGTTCCTCGCAGTATTCTTAAGCATGTTGTGCATTATGTTGTCAATCTGGTTCGTGTGCATAGAACACATTACGAAGTTTCAGGCTACAGTATAAAAAGCCTGGAAGCAAGCTATCAATAATTTTTTAACAGAGTTGCTTAATCTGATACACGAAACATCACTAAACTTTCGTGCGTATTCATGAATGTAAGCTCGTCTTAGTGTTATCCAAAATGAAGATGTGAGTCGACAGATGGAAACATTTAGTGGGGTAATCAGGGTGAACAGTAGAAGTGCTTCAGACAGGCTGGCCGATGTTGCGATAGGAGGACCTATTTTTTAGAAGTCACCTTGTCATCCTTGGCGTGTTAGTTTAAATGGGGTCAGTAATGACATCATCTTTTGGTGTAGGCGTGTGTGCCTGTTGGAAATGTTTGTCTGAAAAAAAAACCTATAACGCAGAAGAGTGCAGCCCTTGCTTCTTTTCAAGTTAGGTTGCGCTGATACAAAGTGTTCTCCTGTCGGAGGTTGGGGTAAGGGAAGCAAAAAAAAGATAAATGATAGAAAAGAAGAACAAAGAAGAAAGAAAAGGGGAATGCAAAGTAAAAGTAGTGCTACACTGCTCCTCTTTTGCATCCCCACTTTTCTTCTTTTTTTCCCTTGTTTTCTTTTTTCACCTTTTTTGTTACGTTTGCATTGTCCCATCTAGTTCATGAATCAATGACACATGGCTTTGCTATAGCAAAGATTCCTATGTGGTGTTGGATTGAACAGTGCATTGTACTTCATTCAGTTATTCACAGACTGATCAGTCTTGCAATAAGTGCTTTCTGTTCTCACCACACATGTTCAAATGAAAAATTTGGGCTTGGCTCTTAGTATGCTGGTATATAGCTTGTGTCTTGGACTGCTCAAAATGAATGTTATTTTGCTGCTGTTTATGGTAATGAATTTATGCAACATGAACATGTCTTGCCTTGTGAACTTTGTCGGACCTGCCTTTCTTTTTCTTTCCTATGCAGGCATTGTATGTGAGGGAGGCAGTAACAGAGAGGTGATAGCTTGAGCTTCGGAAGAGTAAATGCTGGCAGTGAGGCAATTACGCATCAAACATCCCAGCCATTGTGCCAACCGTCCTAAATGTGTTTTAAAAAATTATTGTGCTAGTTTACTGTATTTTTCTGAAAAAAGCAAAATGCTAAAGTATATCCCAGAGAACAAAATATTAGGCCACGTTGGTGCCTTCTGGACTTCCCAGGATGTCGTCTGGGTGTTGTTTGTAAAAAGTAAAAAGTCTTTCAAAAATACTGCCTCTTCTACACCAAATTCGGTCTAGGTATTAAGTAAAGGTGATTGTGTGTAGTGCATGAGGCTCAGTAATATTAGTGCAATTTTTTCGCCACATCAAAAGCAAGAAAGCAGTTCTCTCTATATGGCAAGTTATATGATTACACTTTGTCCTAAAGTAGAAATGAATTTTTGAAGTTTTCTTATGATGGCTGTTTTCTGCATTTGATATACGACAGCTTCCGTTCCAAAGTTCCCAATGGCCCTCAATAGGAGACTTCAAAAATCATTTTCCTCATTTACACAAAAATTGTAATGATAACACTTGCCATGTAACAAGAACTGTTGATTTGCTTTCAACTTACACATAAAAGTAATTTTCAATCAGACAAACACACAGCTCAAATTGCATCTCAATGTGGACAAAAACAATTATGTAGTGATATTTGTAATCTGGACCTAACATTATTTTTTTCGTGAAATATAACTTCTGTGCAGTGAGTATTTGTGGCTCAAATATTCATACAAAATGCAGTATTGCGCCATACAAGAAATGCAAACGATAAACAGTTTGGCTGAATTCTTCAAAGCCTATATAGCGGAAAAATTGCACTAATGTTACTCGGCTTCAAATACTTTAGGAAGCACCTTTACTTAATATTTAGATCAAATTTGATATGGCAAGAAAAAGCGGTACTTTAAAATTTTTCTCCCGAATAACACCCGCACGACATTCTGCGAAAATCTGAAGGTACCCACGTGACCACTACTTTTTCTCTTCAAAACATTTCTGCAAATAAGTGTTTTCAGAAGAGTAAATTACCATCATTTTTTAAACTATACATTTGTGATGGTCGCCAGGCAGTATGGTTTGTATGTTTGGTGTAGAATAGCCCAGTGCGAAAAACAACAAATGGCTGAGCATCCTTTGACGCTCGGGCAATTTTGAAAGCATTTGTTTGTTAGCAGCAATTCAGTTAAGCCCTTGCCTTTATGCTTAGGCCCACAAACAAAACACAAGTAACCAAAGTAGTCCTAAGAGTCACGTAGTCTCGCTGTTCCAAGGCTTGTGGAGCCTAATTTAGTGCAAGCTTCACAATTTTTTTAAAAATTCAGGTTCAACCAACAGGTTTTGGAGGCACAGTGCGTTTTCAGCTAACTTGTTTCACAACAGTTACTTAGATAAAAAGCGGAAAGTAGAGGTAAAAATACCATTTTAAAGGCATTGAAGGTAATAACAAAAAGAACTGCTTTCTTTTTTTGTGTGGTGCTTTGCCTGAACGCTGTGCTTTTTGTGGTATGGTTCATTGTCTAGTGAACATAGGCCTTAAAAACTAACATTAGCCATGTTGAGGTCGATTTCTTGGTTATAGTCATAGTAGCCATATTAAAAATTATGACTTCAAACTTGATTGTTCTTTTGAAGATTTTTTCCTTGCATAATGATATTTGAGAGTCTTAGTCAATTTTGTTATAAGAAAACGCGATGTCATAATAGGCTCAGTTTATGTAGAGTCGTTCAGTTCTACATTACCTTTTACATTCCTAATAGAGCAGTTATTTTCAATATCGGTATTTGAAAAGGAATGAGCATGCTGTATGTAGTAAGGTGTAAGCACTTACAGATAGCTTATGCACCCAACTTTTCTGTTGTCAGTTTATTTATGTTATTCTTGATTTATATGTGGGGTTTCACGTCTGAAAACCACTATATGATTATGAGAGACGCCGTAGTGGAGGGCACTGGAAACTTCGACCACTTGGGGTTCTTTAACGTACACCCAAATCTGAGCACACGTGCCTACAGCATTTCTGCCTCCATCGGAAATGGAGCCGGGGTTTGATACCACGACATGCGGGTCAGCAGCCGAATTTCTGTTACTCTTGCTCCCCTATATGTGTGCAGTTTGGTTATAGTTATCTGGCTTTCACAAATTTTTAATGGCACCTGCCTGGTCCTGCTTGCATTCGTGGTGATTTTAACCTTCATAAGTTGCATAGGTTTAACTCTCAAAATTGTTCAAGATGCAAATTTTGTGCACAAACTGTATAGTATAAAGGCAGCAGATGTACATGCACACACTAATAAATGTACATTGAGAGCTTTCACTTGCAGTTCCTAAAGTTTTACTGTGCAGGAAGCATTTAAATCATAATTTCATAAGGACATATTAATCAATTATCTCTACCATTGAAAATCGTGACAACCTAGTTATTTTCACTGTGATAAGCATGCTGTTTTTAGATGTGGCAGAACTAATTTATACACTCATTCCTTCTATTATTCACATATGCATAACATGAAAGATTGTGTGCCTTACATTTTCAGTTTCATTCTGTGTGTTATATTTCTTGTGCATGTGAACTATTGTGCTAACATATGTCTCTGACATTATTTGTGCCAATTATTTTCATTTCCAGGTGCCTATGAAGGACACATAGGTTCTATGGCAGTGACCTTCGAAATTTACAGTGGTGCCGGAGCCTCAAGCCGCATTTCGCCGATCTCCACAAGGCATTCATGAGATAAACACAGCGCCACACTTTCACAGTGCTATGATTATTATTTATGTTTAAACATTTCGTTCTAAAATTGCTGTTACATTGTGTTTTGTGCCACCATCCTGTGGCTTAGGTGGAGCTCGTGAAAATACGGTGCAGTCACCTCATTTGTGTACAATCAACACTGCAATGTCACTATTCACAGCTGGAGCATACAGACAAATAAAAAAATATATTGATTGTAGCAGGGCTGATGTAAATATTAATGCTTCTCTATTGATAATAATTACTTTATAAGTTCTTTAAGTCTTGCATAGAACACTGCAATATAGTGTTGCATTGTAACCACCATTTATGATCGCTAGCATTTTAATTTAGTAGTTTTGTAATGTATTTTATTCAAAAGGTAATTTTGCTTGCGCATCATGACACTTTGAAAGATGCCGATGATTCGATCCCTCATCATTCACATTTAAGAAATATTGTGAGTTGTACACAGTATTGCATGTACTCAAGATGTGGACGTCTATTCAATTTAAACATTATATTGCTTTGTACTAGATTCAGACGTAACATGTACACATTTCAGTAATTTCCGCATGATACGTCTTTCCATAAGATGCGGAGTCCGCATCATACGTCTTATGCGGAGTCCGCATCATACGTCTTCCATATTCCAATAATTCCGTACTTGAGGTCTCTGCATCTTACGGAACGTTTCAATAGGGGTAATATACACCAGAACACAGCACGCTCAGTGTGTGCGGTCATAATAAACAATGCGTCGCGCCATCTGTTGTAAGCACGGAGAAGCAATACCCATGCACTGCCACGCGAGTAGACGCTCCGCAAACCAAACGCGAAACAGCCCAACCCGAGTGTGCCTGTAAGGATGTTTCGTGCTCTTCCTCTCCTGAAATTTTGAGCTAATTTCGTGTGATACGTCGAGGCAACCTTTCTTGACAGTCCGGAATGTCTGCAGCACGTGCATTTCAGACTATGGAAGCAACTTCATCAGGTACGTACAATTGTGATTGAAAGAAACGAGAACAGCGGACAGCGTTGCTTTCGACTATAGGTTGCACTGCGGCAGGCCTTGGTTGTGGCAAGGCAGAGTTTATGCTGCAAGTCGGCGTCAACGTAGAGCTAGAATCTCACTTCAGGTTGCGTTCATCGACTGCATGTGTTCATCATTTGCCACTCATGCTGGGAACTCGGAATACACATGCGTGCACATACACATACACATGCGTGCCAAGCAGAACAAGATTTCGAGATGCTACGGTGACACCGACCAAAAGCAGATTCACCTAGTGAGTCAAGGCATGCCGCAGTTTGACTGAGTCGAAAGCTATGCTTTTCGCGTCATTCACATCTATTTGCAACGGAATAGTACATTCTATTTGCAACGGAATAGTATAATAAGGGTGCTTGCATCCACGTGTGAGTCAAAATATAACCTATTACTGGCATGCAGCCTGCGAAAGAGTAGGGCAATGATTTACAGGAATACTGCATGCAAATTGCTGCTGTAAAGCGGAACAGCTGGCGTCGCGCTTGTGTAAACGAGATATTTATATTTACTCGTACACTTTTACTGGACCTGTAGTTTTTCTTGCCGATTTTAATTATATCCACGGGCGGCGGAGCTCGGCGTTTTTTCTTGTGTATGAAAATCTGTGCAATCGGAAAACAACACACCAGTACAAATAAACTGCAGAAGCGTACGCATTTGGGCTGGTTGGTTCATGTTCACAGAAGTTAAAAAACATAATTTTTGGAATGCCTCTGCGCAGGCTCACATGCCGCTGCGTAGGCTGTTTTTTGCGATAGTGCGGTGGTATATATGTATGCTGACTGACGAAATAAACATATTTGGTTGCTAGTCAGCGCCCTGTCCTGTTGTCCTTTCTTTTTCCTGTGCCGTCTTTTTAGCGCTGTTTTTTAACTTCTGTGAACACCAGTACAATTGCCGCATCGTGTTGGGATTTTCACAAACAGTGTTGAGTAAAATATAACTGTTGCGCTGGTTGTTTATGCATCCGAAGACGGCGCAGTGGTACACAGATGACTTCTTATAAGCTGGTGCAGCATGAACAGGCGCTTTTGTCGCATTGTAAAGTTTCAAAGCCACTGCTTGCCATGCTATCGAGGCACGCCTTGGCTGTTCAAAACAAATGCTGGCGCCCCTGAGAACGAGCGTATACCTTTGAAGGCACCTGGGTGCGAGATAGGCGTGCTGTCGTCTATAGGTGCTGGTGATAGCCTAAGTCGAATTTCGACAAAGCTTTGAACGTTCTGTGTCAGGAGTGACGTTTTTGGCCCAGGCGACCAGTGCTAAGTGTATTACCTTATAGCTTTTTTTATAAGTGACAAAACATGCCGCCTTGCTGGACTGTGCACGGGAGTACAAAGGCTGATGCTACAGCTTTGACTAAGAGTTTCGGAGAAAGGGGGTGGGGGTATCAAGCATCTTTAGCGCCACTCAGAGCAGGTCATCGCAATGCCCAGTGAGTCGTCTGTGAAATGAATTCTCCCGGTTCCCACTTTCTATATTGAAGGAGCTGGCAGGAGACGCCTAGAAGAGGTGAAACCCTCTCACCCCAAAAAAAAAACGAGATTTTAGAAAACCAATGTCTGAACAATGTCGTACTGGCATAATGTGCTCCACAGTGCGTAGCGAACTGAGTGGAATCAGCAGCTATATGGCTCGGGGCACCGGCGAAACGCGCCAGGCGGCTTTTGAGGGGCTCTCTGCAAACGTATTGAAGCAATTTGTTTTTTTATTAAGGGGCACCGAAACGGCCTTGTGGTCTCGGCCAAGTCAATTTCTAGGTAGCTATTAAGCCTTACAGTCAGTGGCTTTTTGCCACCCGATCATTTGCAAACGTAGGCGCGTGAGGTTTTCGAGTGTCACGCCCTTTAAAATGATAACCATTCGATGAGCTATCATCGCCGCACCAGCCACAATGAAGTAGCGCTCTTTGCGGGGTAGATGGTCCTCTTCTGGCCACACTTGGTCGAGCCGTCTCAACTTTTAAGTGGCGTCTTGTTGTACAGTCGATTCGTTAAGCTTTCGAGTCACAACGGAGTCGCACGAGCTGCAGTATTTCGAAGGACGATGATGGGCAAGGCACCACTGAAGCACACGTCACCCGACCTAGAAATGGCGAATGGTGAAAGCCGTGCTGCACATTGTATAAAAGGTGGCACGTGCTTTGAACCAGCAGAGGACAGATGTTATGTTTTAGTGTTCCAAGGAGAAAGCAAACTCTGGTAAGGTAGAACCGCGGACATCAGCGTCAAACTTTAAAGTTCAGCTGAGGGTAAGGAACGTGTATTGTTAGTAGTCGTGGCGTGAACGAAGGGAGCAGACTGTAGGTCCAAGACAAAACTATTCATTTGGCCAAACTTGTGGCCGGCGAATGGAAAGTCCCATTATAGTCATACACAATGGCACTGATAGCAGCGAATGGAGCGTCAGCAGTCTATCAACTGATCATCGTTGTGGCGCACCGTGTTTTATACCTCGCCCATCGAACTTTCGAACCTTATCACTGGTGATCGCGTAAGCTCTGGAATAATATTGAGTTTTGTGTCGCAAGCGCAAGCTTAAAGAAATCATCTTCAATAAACGCGAACGTTGTCTCACACTGAGGCGTTATCTAAGCCGATTATATTTAGGTCTTTGTGCGCGTGAACTAAGCACATCAAAGTTCACTCGTGGCAATGTTCCTCTCTGAAAAAGCATCGTACCGATGCTTAAAACAAAACATGGACAAAATGCATGCAAGAGCTCGCCACAAACAAGAAAGTACAATAAAGAAAATCACCTAAAAGAAACGCGAAGGTTATCGAACACTGAGGTGCGATCTGCGCCGAGTATTGCTCAGTCTTTCTTGGTTTAAACCGAGCACACCAAAATAACAGTCATGACAGAATTTTTGATCTCCGTTGGTGTATACCTGTGAATTAGGCGTTTGATCGGGCTCACATACGTTTCATTTATTCCTTGAGGGTACATGCTAGTGGTGTATCAGAATATGAGCTGCACTTCAAGAAGCCAGAAAGTGCATGCTGTTTTTGTTTTAAATGAATTGTTTGCAAGTTTTTAAGTGGATACATTGTCGCTTTGTTCAGCATATAATTATTTTCCACGGAAAGAGAAATAGAGAGAAAATGCCAAATTTACCACCATGGTTTTATACATGCTAACATAAGTACGAATAATATTAAACTCCACGCACTACATGTACTTTTCTAAATACGTATAAATAGCTATTAGAAGAAAAAAAAACAAGTTTTATTTTAGTACACTCATATATCACACCGCTGCTATAGGAGTTTATAGGGCCGAAGAAACTGTGTATTTATGCACAGTTTGCAGAGTTTATTGATTGCTTTTACTTCTGTTTTTTTTTCTCAGTCCGCCAGTACTACCTTTGACGTTCAGGGTATCAAAATGAAATGAAACAAGTTCTTCCCAAAGCATACAGTTCATTTCTGCACACTTTTTTGTGAGATTGAAAAGAGATTCTGGTGGTAAGCATGCGATGCTTTTTCGCACCAGATAACCTGCAAGGCTAAACACTCTTGAACTCCTTGCGCTAGCCGCGTGGATGCACGAAATTTGCCTAGTGAACCGGGAAGGCATCGACCGTTGTAATTCTCCGACGTACTACAGTAGAGCGCAATCTTAACGTACCTGCTGACTCCTGTAGCAAAAACATCTCTTTATAAATCGCCGATGCATCTATGTTTTTGCGGAACGTCGTGCGGGAACAAGAGTGTGTGCTATGCATGGTTTGTACTAGGCTCTGGTTTTTTTTTCATATTATAGTGCCGTATTGCTTGCTAACAATAGTGTACTCAGAGAACGAGTTTGAGCTTTTTATAAAGTTCTGGGCCTATGTGACATCGTGTCCCCTAAAGGTACTGCGCAGAACTCCCTTCTGAAGAATATTTTATGGGGGCACGTAGCACAGGATGGCGGTGCTTAGGTGCTTACTGAATTGAGAGTCCCACTTCAAATCTTTTTAGCGCTTGGCCGGCCTGTAATATTAGTGTCAACAATTTAAAAATATTGCTCATATTTTGTTCAGATTTGAGTAGTGAGGCTTCGCTAGCTGTTTAAAGTTGAACGCATTCAACAGCAATCTGTCTGGATGGGTGAAAATTCATACAAAAAATAAACTTTTGCAGCATATATAGTTCAAGAATTTTGTAGTTATAATTTTAATACTAAACCCGACGTTCCGGAACTGATTCAGCCACTTCATCAGTGGTGGGGGTTCAGCCGGCTCTGAAGCTAGCAATGATTTTTGATGATGGCCCCACTCCATGTTTGTTCTTCTCACCGTTTTTGTTGCTGTGGTGTTTTTTCCACTGGTTTCGCAGACCCTGCATGCATACAGTCGGCGAGATCCCAGCTGAGCGGTTAATCTTTTCAGGTGTTTTTGGATTTACCAGGACTTCAAGAGTTGTCTTTTTGTGTGGCTGCTCTCCGGGTCGATGACCCGGGCGTCGTCAAAATTGGTGCGATGGTCCATCTTTTAGCTGTGTCCAGCAAGAGTGTTTCGCGTAACGTTGAAGCTGCGCCCGTCATCTTGGGCCCGACGTATCCTTTTGGAGAAAATTTTTGTCTCAGTGACGTAAGTGGCCTGACAGTCCGTGCGTGGAACCTGCACACCTGACTAGCCCAGGAAATCTCTTTCCAAGCAGCGGGTCTCTCGGTCCACTATTTTATTAAAACTCATCTAAACAACACACTATATCCAGCAGCGTAGTACAAAAAGCGCGAAAAGATGGTCAGTGAACTTCAATGAGGCAGATGAGTTATTTTTTACTTATATGCTTGTTTTAGTATAGGCAGCAAATATGTGTGTTGTGCACAGTGTCAAGTTATGCGGAATACACAGCAGGTATCAGCATTATGTTTGCATATTCATTGCTATATAATTAAATATAAATGAAAAAAACAATGTGACGACTAGAGCAGTTTTCTTTTTTTTGTGTGGCTTGCTATGTTGTCACTCCTGTTCATCCTGAGCAGCCATAAAATATAGAAGCTGAAAAGGAGAACGCAACATCAAGATCAGAAAGCGGTATCGCAAAGTGTTTGCAAAACCTGCGCAATAAGTAGTAGTAGTAGTAGTAGTAGTAGTAGTAGTAGTAGTAGTAGTAGTAGTAGTAGTAGTAGTAGTAGTAGTAGTAGTAGTAGTAGGATTTTTATTTACAGTAAGCCGGATACAGAGCTCACTGCAGGGGCAAAGGGCTAAAGGCGAACCGCCTGACAAAGGCCCTTGTCCCTCCGCAGTTCGTGACAGTGCAAAGCTTAAACAATGTATATATTCAATACATTGGTTTCAAGCAACCTGAAATTGTAAACACAAAATTCAAACATAAATGGCATAAGAAGTTTACATAACACATTTTAAGAATTAGAGGTCACTCTCGTTAGAGTTCACAACGAAACAATATCAATGAAACAACATCGAAAACAGACACAAAATGCATGCGGATACAATGAATTCCGCTGTATACACTCGTATGATTGACATAGAAGTTGATGAACAATTTAAGCATTTGCAGAGGCATGAGACTCCATTACGTAGTTTCGGTAGTGTAGACCGGTGGTTATGAATAAGTTCTTTATTTGTTTCTTGAAAGTCGCACTACTAGCCCTAAAGTTCAATTGATCTGCAAGGGTATTTAAAACCTGAGGTACCTGGTAAGCAATACTTTGTTTTCCATACTTGGTTCTTGTTCTAGGAGCTCGTTTCTTTTGTTCTCGCATACTGTAGTGTGGTCTTTCGGTGCAACTTTCTTCATATAGCTTAGTCTTTTGTATTAACTGAAGTAATTTAAAATGATATAATTGATCAATTCTGAGTCTGGAATGTTTAATGAATAGTGGAGCAGTGCGCAAGTCTTGTAGATTCCCCCTGTAATTTTCAAAGCAGCGCAATATTTTCTTTTGTATAGTTATTAACTTATGGTAATTCCCTTGTGATGTCGTTCCCCAGACTAACATCCCATAACTTACTTTAGAATGGAAGAGTGCGTAGTACATACTTATTTTTAACCTCAATGGGATTAAGTGCATTGTTCTAAAAAAACAACCAACAATTCGCGCTAATGCAGTGATAAGATTATTTACATGTGTATTCCAGTTTAATTCGCCCTGAAACCATACACCAAGAAACTTTTGTTCCCTAACATGTGCGATGCAATTTCCTTCGAATTTTACAGCTATGTTACTAATAGGTTTGTTTATAGGTCGGAATATCATATAGGTTGTTTTTTTTTTGCATTCAAGCGCAGTCCATTTTGCCTTAACCAATTTGAAAGATTGCTTAGATATTTATTTACACTGACCTCAAGTGATAATAGATTGTCTGGTGTGTGGCTTGCTATGTTGTCACTCCTGTTCATCCTGAGCAGCCATAAAATATAGAAGCTGAAAGTGATGAACGCAGGCACAAAGAAGGCTTACAAAACAACAAATCATGCTAAACACAACCACCAAGAAGCATCTTTCGTAACATGTGAATTGGTGATAAACTGTAGCACACGTTGACGTGAGCGTCTTTTACGCAACGAAGGCACTTTTTTATAGGTGCCTTTACATAGGTGCCACTCCTTTTCATACGTCGTTTTGTCCAACCTAGAAAATGCAGGACCGACCACCTGGCTGACAGGGTGAACGTCACTGTTTTTTATTTAACGCAATAGCGTTAGGGAGCTCGTGTCGCAGAAATTCCGCCATCAGCCTTGGCACCTTTGGTTGTGAGCGAAAAATTGAGAAAGAAGCAAATAAGATGAAGAACAAAAAGGTCCTATTGAGGATTGAACCCGGGCCGTTCACGTGGCAAGCAGGTGTCCTACCACAAAGCCACGATGTAACTTGCAGCTGCTTCGGGGAAAAACTACTACATAAATGTCATGTAGTGGAAGGAGTGTCTAACGCATTTTGTTCGACAGGGGTCCCGAAGAAAATGAGCCCATTCGGCGATTTTTAGCCGCATTTCGAAGGCCATCAAACTACGTCGAAAAAAGCCGGGATAGTGCAGCCATCGCCACTGTAAACACATAGGAACTTTCAAACAGCTCCAAACTGGACAACTATGTCCATTTATCGGAAAACATACCATGCCTTTCCAGAAGCGTTGATCAAGCAAACAGCAAACGCTAGATAATGTGATGCCATCTGTGAGACATTGGAGACTCTTGATGGCCTCCGAGATGGAAAGTGAGTGGTATGTATGTTACAGGCCATATATCTCTTGCTTTAGATGAAAAGCCTGTATGTACCATTCGCACGCGCGCGCTGGTACAATATACTGTGTGCGCGTGCGTGTGTGTGCCTGTGGGCATGTGTCGGTGTAAAAAAAGATAATAAATATGCGCTTAGTGATTAAAGGGCGCCCTGGAGGCTATAATTCGCTATCGCATTCAACTTTTAAAGGCGAAGCTTAAGTGTCCCCCAATTTTTCGAATCACTAATGGTGAGGCACAAAATAGTCGCGTCCATTTCGTCTGCTCGCATGCAACTGTCAACTGGACTGAAGGTGCCGGAGAAGAGATGCGGGATTCGAGGAATAACGAACACACAAATACGCACAGACTGATCACTTTGATTTCGACTACCCTTTTTTAACACACCGTCACTCTGTACATGCATCTGGCACAAGTGTTTTGTTTTGAATATTTTCGCCATGAAAACACACTTCCACGCGAAACAAAGCGGAGAAGTTGGTTCACAATAGGTGAAGCCCTAGCCAAGCCACCCGCTCCCCAACCCCGAAACAAATTCCTCGCTACGGGCCTACAATAGGCACTGGCTAGCATGTGTGAAAGCCCTTTTTTTTTGGGAAATCACTTCAAAGTTTCCTTTCAGAATCAGCCAAGCCATATGTCGACAACCAAGGTCATCCTCTGGCAGGCAGGCGCATGCCGTAAGCGCTAATTTCTATGGGTTTTAGCAATATAACTCATCCTAAAGTACCGAGTTCAGCAGATGCAATTACGAGAGCTTGAATTACACGAACACGCGCGGACGCCGAGTAAGTTTACATCAGACATGGAATAACCTACAATTATGGTACGTGGATCCCACAGCAACTTGTACTCACTCCATTTCGTTATAACGCTGAACAACCATCGCCAATGTAAGCAAAGCACAAAAAATGGCAGATCTTACGCATGCACAGCAGGAACCGATGATATGAAAAACACGAATAGTAATGTTGATGCGTCACTTCTAAATAAGCCCAACTATACGAGACGGACGTACATTAATCCGTACATTACTTCCATGCTATGGTTATCATGTTTAAACGTGTCATTTACCTGTGTCGTCGATTAACGTCACGTAATACCGAATTCGGTGTATGGGGAGGTAGCAAAACAGCGGTGAGCACGTTATGAGCGTAGCACGTAGTTATGCTTTACAATACACGCACATAATGATTATCAATATTGAATGTGGCATTCACGTTTGCCATCGGTTACGTCACGTGATACCAAATTTGGTAAACGTGGAGCTAGCGAAACGGCCGCAAGTGCGCTATGAGAGTAGCAGGTAGTCTTGTCTTACATGACACGCATGTCTCTATTTATCGTGCTTGAACGTCTCATTTACCTTTGTCGTCCATTCCCGTCACGTGATACCCAATTCGTTATATGTGGATCTAGCGAAACGGCCGTGAGCATGCTATGAGCGTAGCTGGTAGTCATGTCTTACATCACATGATTGTCGTGATTTCCATGTTAGGGTCCATCACTTATGTTAAACATGCAATAATGTCATACAATACCAGTTTGGCAATGTGTCTTGTGAACTAAACCACGGAACGAGCAGAAAAACCTTCAAATGTTAATCATGCCATAACTTTCGTGTGAAGGCTTGTCAAATTTGTCACTTATAACCACTTTACAGTCATGTTATGTCATATCAATTTTGGTATTCCTACAATTATTGAAACGGCCCCGAGAGCTAAAAGTTGTAGGTGTTTAGATAGATAGAAAACTACCGTGAAATACGGCGAAGTTCGCTAAGAAATACTTCGCATTTAAAATACCAAACAGAACCAAAGGAGAACAGTGAGAGTTAGCGCCCGCAATAAAGGGCGCCGCCGGCAGTCTCGAGCCTTTTCACTTACCGGTGAGGTGTGTACTAAACATTTCATAAGACTACGGCACACCTACGAGGTGCATCGCACCACATATGCACTTTAAATGACCGTCTTAATGCCAACAAAAGCCAATTGATGCAGTGCGTCTCTGTGCGCAGACGTTTTGTTAACGTTTCCACCCGCAAATGAACACTACAGACTAAAGCATTGATGAAAGTATTCTTATGACGTAGTCTAAAGCGCATTTCAAGATGATATGAAACATTAGTGCAGACACAAAAAGCAATCAACTACTAATTGCCCTTCATATGTGATCGCAGCACTGATGAGTGATGCGATCATTATGGGATAAATAAAATATACATGCTACAAAAGAAAGCGATTGGTTATATAGCAAACGTCGACTGCTGTGCACACACCGATGAACGTTTCAAGCGCCTAAATATTGTCGGAAATCAGAAACTTTATGACTACGCCCTAGGAATTAGTTACAAGCAATCTGTTTTTCACAAAAACCGTGCCTTCTTAAACTCATTTGAGCTGGAAACATACAATACTTCATACCCTACGCATCGCCTACAACACTGGAACATTCCGTTGTGTGCAACGAATTTTGGGCGACAAATCCTGCGTTTAAATGTTCACCTGTGGCTTGATAAACTGTGTAAAAGAAAAATATGTATTGAAAAATGCAGCGCACGTGTCGTAACAGAGATATTTTTATCGCGACAACCTAGAGAATAATTTTTTGAACCATTTAAATGTGTGCAGAAACTTGTCGGTCATATGTATGAAATATTTGTGTTATGCTTTATATTGCATAGCTTTACAAAATTCATCGAGCTAGAAACTGTTCATGTATGTTAGTCGTTTATACTGTCATTCACATACGTATTTATACTTGTACTGCGCTCTTTTTCTCCTGATCTTCGTCTTTTTCACCCATGATCTATTGTCTTCGTTGCTTGCCATGTATTAGAGAGGCTCGGGCCCTCCTCAAGTGGCATACGCGACTTTTCTCCCGAGCAATGCCCTTATTCTTGAAATGAAACAAAATTAAATTCAATATGAATAGCTTACTCAACTACACACATAGCGGGGCTGGTTTGTTAAGACACAGTGTTATTATGGCACCTGCAACAGCCGAGCGGATGCATGCCACTGTTGTAAATAGCTGGAAGACTACTTCCGCAGAGCTGCAACAGACTCCCACATTGCTTTGCGTAGTTAGTACTTATAAAATGTCACCGTTTTCAGAAAAGGCGAAGCAATGAATACAATATCAACATTATCATCATCATCAGCCTTACTGCGTCCACTGCAGGACAAAGAACTCTCTCATGTTCCGCCAGTCAACTCGGTCCTGTGTTGCTGCTGCCACTTTATAGCCGCAAACTTCTCAATCTTATCTGCCCACGTAACTTTCTGTCTCCCCCTAACGCGCTTGTCTTGTCTGGGAATCCAGTGGTTATTCACTGATCAGTGGTTATCCTGCCTACGCGCTACATGCCCGGCCTATGTCCATTTCCTCTTCTTGATTTCAACTATGACATCCCAAACGCCATTTGTTCCCTAATGCACTCAGCTCTATCATTTTAAATTCTATGGCTTGCTGTGTAGTCCCCAATTTAAGCTGAATTCTCCTCTCTTCATGCTTCAGCTGAATGGCTAAGTACCGGTAAGATGCAGCTGTTATATACCTTCCTCTTGAGAGATAGTGGAAATCTACCAGTCATGATTTGAGAGTGCTTGCAAAATGTGCTGCACTCAATTCTTATTCTTCAAATTACTTCAATCTCGTGGTTCCGCTCCGTGGTTATTACCAGTCCTAAGTAGACGTAGTCTCTTACAAATTTGAGTGCACTATTACCTATCTGGAAGCACTGCTATCTTCTGAGGTTGTTGTACATTACTTTCATTTTCTGCAGTATATTGTAAGACCTACCTTTCTGCTCTCCTTGTCTCATTCTGTAGTCATGAGTTGCAATGCCTCCCCTGAGTTACTCTGCAATACAATATCATCGGCACAGCGCAGGTTACAGAATTACCCTCCAATAACTGTTATCTCAAGCTCTTCCCACTCCAAGCATCTGAAAACCTCCTGTAAGCACGCTGTCAATAGCATTGGTGAGATCGTATCCCCCTGCTTTACACCCTTCGTGATTGGTATTCTGTTGCTTTCTTTATGGAGCACTATAGTGGCAGTTGATTCCCTGTAGATTTCTTCCAGGACCTTTATGTATGCTTCGTCAACGCACCAATTCCGCAGTGTCTGCATTACTGCTCATAATTCTACTGAAGAAAGGCCTTCTCGTAATCTATGAAGGCAATGTATAGTGGTTGGTTGCACTCTGAGCATTTTTGTATTATCTGATTGATAGTATGAATGTGCTCGATTGTTGAGCAGCCTGTTCGAAATCCTGTTGTGTTTTCGGTTGACAGAGTCCTAATGTCTTATTTCTGTCAGCGATTACCTTTGTGAATAACTTGTATACGACTGAGAGCAAGCTGATTGGACTGTAATTCTTCCAATACTTGTCATCTCCTTTTTTATGTAATGAGGTGATATTAGCATTCTTCCAAGACTCTGGTATTCTTCCTGTCAGTAGACACTTCGTAAACAGGGTGGCTAATTTTTCTAGCACAACCTGTCCTCCGTCTTGCAGCAGATCTGATATTACCTGGGCCTCACCAGCAGCTTTTCCTCTTTGTAGTCCCTTCAAGTTTTTTTTACTTCTATCATTACTGGTGGGATGCTATCTGGTATATTGCTAGTTATTATATTAAGGTAATGGCTGTGCTGGCTATTGTACAGCTCTCTGCAAAACTCCTCCGCTATTTCACCTATCCCATCCATATTGGTAGTTACTTTGCCTTCCTCTTCCCTTAGTGCACACATCTGGTTTCTGCCTATCCCAAGTTTACTCTTCCCTGCTTTGAAGCTTCCTTCTTTCATCAGAGCGTGTTGGATTTTCTATTTATTATACCTTCTTACGTCGGATATCTTAAGCTTATAATCAACTTTGTAAGCCCAGCCAATTCTGATTTCTCTGTTGTATTGGAGACTTCCATGCTTTGATGCATCTTATTGAGGTTCTTCGTCTCCTGGAACAGATTGCCAGTGTCCTGTCTAACTACCGTACCTCCGACTTCCTCTGCACACTCCGTAATAATACTCAGCAGATTATCATTCAATGGGTAACGCTAAGACTGGTTTCCTAGTTAGGAACTGAGTAACTATTCTGAACTGAGACTCTAAATTCCTATACTTTTCCTTTCAGTGCTAGCTCAATATAGTGCTTCTGCAGTATAAGTTTCTGCTGTTCTTTCTTCAATAAAGCAAAATTCAAGACCGTATCAATCTAGGATCACATCATCGTACCTTGCCAAGCCCTTCCACAACCTGCACGATCCCTGGGTGTGTACTCAGTATGATGTCTATTTTGTTCTTACTTTCGCCGAAAATTCTGTCAATTATTAGGTTTTGTAAAATATTAAATCCGTAACTTGTAAACTCCGTATTGATCCGTATTAATCGTAATTTGCAAACTCAAGTAATCTCCCCCTCCCTGGAGTTACTATTATCAATGCCACAAACTCCTACTTCCTGGTCTCCAGCTTGCTTCTTCCTTACCGTAGCATCGAAGTCGCCCATCAGTACAGTATACTGTGTTTTTACCTTATTCATTGCCAATTACAGGTTCTCCTAGAAGCTTTCAACTGACGCGTCATCGTGGCTAGATGTAGGCGCTGTTAGTTGCGAACTGCGCACCGTTTCAGTGTTCGGATGTTCAGCTCAAGGGCAATATTTACCCCAAAAGCCTGACACTGTGAGTCCTCCTCTGAGCGACGCCTTCATACCACGGCCTAGGTGGTTCATGTGGCACGTTAACGACCCGAGGGCGATGGCCTCGTCGAGGTGTAAGATGATGCAAGCTTTGCAAGCTTCCATTGCCATCTGCAGCTGCGGGCTTCCGCAACAACAGACCTATGCTGCAAGGAGTATAGCCCCCGGCAATACAGCCCTGTTTTGCCCTGGGTCTCCCACTGGTTTAAAGTGACGCCATCTGTATGGAGCTGTCGATTGGACGAACCTGACTTCACTAGCCCCAGTTCGTGATTCACTAGAAGTGAAGGCATTTAAAACTATATGTATCAAGCAGCCACCGAAGCAGGGGTCGTCTTTATCTGGCCCAAGTTCGCAGCGTGCGAGCTGCTGCCGACCAAAGTGATGTGTCTAAATGGCCAATTCATCTCATTGCTTACTCTGATTATCTTATGTAATGAAACGAAAGTTTTTCTTCTTACGTTCCCATTATTCTCGACCAATTCTCGCACATCAGCGGCGAGATGCAATAGCGCGTAAGCCTGTACCACCTTCATCTTGTCGCTCCAATTGAGTTTAATTATGACACCTACCACCCGTTCATTAATGCAATAGTTTTCATCTGTGCTGCCAGCTATATTTATGAGGATAAGAAACCCTATGCCCATATGTCTTCTTCCAGACAGCTTATAATCGCAAAGGACGTGCCCATTCTGTAGCGCTGTATTGGCCTCATCTGTCCTCCTAACCTCGACATATTGCGAGCATTAGCTCGCAATATGTCGGATCGACTCATCTGTTCCAACGAACAGTGGTTATTTATTTATTTGTTTGAGCATACTGTTAACCCACATTTGTGGGTCATTACAGGGAGGGAGTACATAAAAGTAATAATTGGTATATAAAACACTCAAGTAATTTCAACTGTAAAGAATAACAAACAAAAAATCATTAACATTGGCATGACAAAAGGAAAGCAAAACATACACTCATCATCCAACGATTTTTAGGTAACATATAGTTGTCAAGCAAATATTCAAAAGCCCTTGCATCCGTGCACTCAGCAATATGGGCAGGTAGCGCATTCCAGTTTTCGATAACATTGGGAAAAAACGAATACCGAAAGACGTTTGCGCGGGTGACATATGTTCTAATGGCTGGACTATGGTTTATTCTTCTGCTAATTCTACCAGGTTCCCGTATGTACATACTTTTACCAATATTCATTTGACCCTGGAGAATCTGAAATAATTATTTTATTCTGTTCCTTGGTCGCCTAACTTCAAGCAGTTCCAATTTACATAATTTTAGCATCTCGGTAACTGAGTCTGTTTTTTTGTATCTTGAACATATGAACCTGGCTGCAAGTCTTTGGATTCTTTCCAGCTCATTTATTAGGCCTTTTCGGTGGGGACTCCAAACTACGGCAGCATACTCCAAAACAGGCCCAATAAAAACTTTATATGCCATCAGTTTGACGTCTTTGGTTGCGTTTCGTAGTTTTACTCGAAGAAAACACAGCTTTTTGTACAAGGAAGAACACACATTTTCAACGTTGCTGCGCCAGTTTAGGTCATTTGATATCACAACGCCTAGATATTGAAAACTAAAAACATTTGTCAAAATTGCACTTCCCATACAATACAGGAAATCTAGAACGTTTTTCTTTCAGGTTATATTCTCAAAAGTGGTTTAGGCGTAGTTAATTTCCATATACCATTTTTCACACCAGGTATGGAGATCCTCAAGACACTGATTAACTTTTTCCTGGTCGTTTTCACAGTTAACTGGAGCATAAATTAAACAGTCATCTGCAAACAGTCTCAAGACCACTGGCGGCTGAACAACTGTGGCTACATCATTGATATAAACTAAAAACAATAAAGGGCCTAGCACCGAGCCCTGTGGTACCCCGAAAAGTACATTCAAAAAGTTTGACACAGAAATATTAACACGCACTACTTGCCTCCGCCCTGTTAAATAAGCTTCAATCTATTTTAAAACATCATTACTGATACCAATTTGACGCAGCTTGTAAAGCAGCTTACCATGTGAAACCTTGTCAACCGCTTTTTTAAAATCGATGCAAATTACACCAGTTTGTTGGTGTTCATCCAAAGCCCGCGCAAAGTCGTGAACCATTTCGTTAAGTTGTGTCACCGTGGATAGGCCCCTTCTGAAGCCATGCTGAGTGGCGCAGAGCAGCTTATTTGTTTCCAGAAAAGGAATAATATGTTTAGCGATTGCGTGCTCCATCATCTTGCAGCATACAGAGGTTAAGGATACAGGGCAATAGTTGTTTGGATGCATACAATTTCCACTTTTAAACACGGGTATAACAGCAGCGCAACGCCAATCTTGTGGAACGGAATGGCTACGTAAAGACTGTTCAAAAATAATTACCAGATAGAAAGACACCCAGTCGGCGTATCGCTTTAAAAATACCGTTGGTATTCCGTCGGGGCCACAGGCTTTCTTTTGATCTAAGTTCAACAGTTGTTCAAACACGCCCTCCTGATGAAACAAAAGAGGCTCCATGGGGCATGTGCAGGAATAGTTTATCTCGTTTGCGACGGAACTTTGTGCATCTCTATTAAAAACTGAATGGAAAAACTCGTTGAAACCATCTGCTATCCTTTGTGCATCTGTCACAGGAGCATCTTCTATACTTATCTGGTCTATTTTTGATTTCTTTGCCCAAAAAAAAAACGCCAGAATTAGGTGGGCGAGCTTTTAAGGAAGTTTCTCAGCGTCTCATTGAATAACATTCTTTTTGCTTCTGATAATGCTGTTTTTAGTCTACTGCGTGCCTGTGATAGTTCAGTTGACTTCTTTGGCTGCCTGCGTAGTCTTTTTATTCTGCGTGTCATGTGAACAATATCGCGAGTTACCCATGGATTTTGCTGTTTCTTTCTTTATATAACGATTTAGTACAAATCTGTCCGTGCAAGTAGCAATGATTCATTTAAAGCGCTCCCACAATTCCTCGACTGTCTCTGAGTGGGAGGCAATTTCAAATTCATTAAATGATTTTTCTAAGTAATCTAAGATCGAAGTATCATCCGCTCGCTCGTAATCTTTGACCAACGATCGTTCTTTAGACCCTAAGTCATCAGAAGGCTTGCTCAACAATGGCAGTATGTTCACCGAAATCATCTTATGATCAGATATACCTTCCTGAATTGACAGGCTATATTCTTCAATTCTGCTGGACAAAAAGACCAATGTAATAATGATCGTGATTCGGGTGTTACCCTTGCGTAATCGTTAACAATCTGTCTTAAATTGTGAAAAAAGGTAACCTCTAATAGCTTATTTGCAATCATTCTCTCAGTATGTTGACTAGACAAAGCCTCCTAATCAATGTGTCCCAAGTTGAAGTAACCAGCCAATATTATTCGAGTAGTACTGTTGGCATGAGTGCAAAGAAATTCATTAAGCTCATCTAAAAATTCAGGTGGAGTCACTGGTGGTCTGTAAACTACACCAATGAGGTACGTAATGTTTTCATAACTTATTTTACATCACACTGACTCGGACATATCGCTGTTCACCATTATGGCCCGGCAACAATTCTTTACAATATTAGCAACGCCCCCACCACGTGCATCTCTCTCCCATCTGGACATGCTATACCCTGGAGGTGTAATACAATCACTGGTAATGCAAGTGCTTAATCAAGTTTCCGTTAATAACACGACATGGGGACTTTCCGACAGCAATATGTATTCCAGATCAGTGATTTTATTAACGATACTACGAGCATTCAAAAGAATCAAGCGTAGCTATGCTTGAGGTGGCTTATTCCTTGTCGAATGCCGCGATGAGCCGGGTTTAGAACTTGTGCTTCCATGGCTTTGGTATGGGCGGTACTGATACGGACAACGCTCATTTTGCACTGTGTCCCACGCGTAAAGTTGCTCGTCTATTTTAATATTGTCACCGAGCAGAGTGGTCTTTTTGCCATTTGCTCTGTCTGCAGCGTCACTCTCCCAAAATTTTTTTGCGAACTGTGACAGTTTCCTGCGCATAATCATTGCTGATGCTGATAGAACTTCTTTTCAGCTTTTTGCAATGATGCAGCACACTTTCCTTTTCCCGGCTGTCATAAAATTTCATTATTATGGGTCGGCATCTTGCTGCGTCTTTTCTCCCGATTCAGTGGATTCTTTTTATTGACTCTACTTCAATGCCCAGACGCTTTCCGAAAATTTCATTCACAACAACTTTCCTTAAATGGGCCTCAGATTCTTTGTGCTGCTCTTCAACACTAAAAACCAGAAGATTGTTTCTTCTGCTCCTATCTTCTAAATCTATTAATCGCTCAGCCTGGCACGTTACCGTCTTTTCGAGATAATCAATTTTAGCTTTCATTTGCTGGACTACTTCAAGAATATCAAATAGTCGGTCTGTTTTGCTGTTCAGGGCCGAGATTTCCTCTGTAATAGCGTTCAGCCTGCCGTCTGATTTAGCCTGGTTGTCCAAAATAGTCTGCAACATCTGTTCTATCGGCGGCCCGAGATTCACCTCAACGTCTCCCGATGTCAACAATAATATCACTGTAGACAAAACATCAATCAGTATAGCACAACATTGCCGAGGGCACGGAAAAACCAACAAAAATCTATCGTCGCTACGTTAGAAAGCAGTATAACTCCCAGAACTAACCTAGAAAAGCAATGATAGCCGTTCATTCATACTGTCCGTCGGATATTTGCCGTGCCCTCTGGCATGGTCAATGTCTTGCCGCTCCTTTTGTAGTCTTCCAGCCGACGACGTCACTGTCGACGCCCTCTGGTAGCAGGATAATGGAACCATCGACACGTCGTCGTGCCGATGAAGCAGGATTTTGTCGTGCATTCCATGAGTGCTCCGTACTGTTGTCGCCGCAATCCAAAACCACGGCACAATCTGGAAAAGCAATGATAGCCGTTCATTCATACTGTCCGTCAGATATTTGCCGTGCCCTCTGGCATGCTTCCGTCACTCGTTTCACATAAGGTGTTGTGGTAAATGAGTGAAACCATGTTGATGGCGAGCTTTTGTAAAGGTTCCGCACCCCAACCCAGAGCAATTATTATTCATACCTAGAAACTTCAACTACCACAGAAACGAGGAGAATTGCTCTTTTCCAACGTAAATGGAAACGCGAAGAAAACGGTACCACACGTACAACCACGTGAATAACAACGGTAGTCGTCTGCATACTTTCCCGAGAGGGATGAGATAGTTAGCTTTATATGGCGCTTCCGTCGGCGTGCATTAGAAAAATACCTGCCGCGTTTCTCATAACCATATTTTGGTTTTGGGACGTTAAACCCCACATATCAATCATTAGAGAAATACCTGCAGAGACACATAAACACTCTATAAACAGGTGGGTGCCTGTGGTGAGAGCACCACCGAAATTGAAATAGAAAGCTTGAATCAAAAGTGAAATAAACAACTGAAGACGACGGAGCGTGTGCGAGAGCGGGAGATTGTGAAGCGCGTGCGCTTCAGAACGCCGAAGAAGGAGCCCGCGTGGCCGGCGAACCAAGCGGCTCAGCACGTTCAACCAGATGGGACCAAAACAAACTGAGCTGGTGCTACTGCACCAGCTGGGGTGAGTTTGGTGGTTCTCTGAGGTGAGCGAGTGTTCCAGTCATGTGGTTCCAGCGTGCAGGGGTGGTGTTTGGTGCACAACCAGCTACCGAAGCTGTAGACCCGGTGATTAGTTGGCTCGGCTCCGGCACAACCACCTGCCAAGAATGTGACCTTGGCATCACGTATGTTGGAGTCGGGCACAACCGCCTGCCGAAAGCGCGGCCTTCGTGTTACGCCAGTGCCTCGTCTTCGCATGCTCTCATGGAGGAGTATTTCCAGGTGTTCTCGTGGCCTCGCGAATAACTCAGCGCGTCATCGCTGCTGCAAGCGTGCGTCAAGTACGCAGTCATTGGTACCGTGAGTGATGTCTACGGACCCCTTGATTTTGTACTGGACAAGGTGCAGGAACGATCGCCTGTGCTTACAAAATGCAATACAATAGGTCCGAGACTTAGCGGAAGTGTATTTGTGTGTAGCGGGTAGCAAGTATATGTGTGTGACATTGTTTGTTGGTGAGTGTGTCTATAAATGTTGTCTTGTCCCTGAATTTGTCGGGGTCTGGTGTCGTGGGGTCCGTATAGGCACGAGTATAATCGTATGTGTTAGTGGGTTGTCATAGCCATCGCATTTCGTAATAAAGTTCGTTTTTCCAAGTTGCCCGTGTATAGAGTCACTCTGGCTGCCTCCCTCGGTGGATGGTCATTAGAAATATGTAGAGAGCAGGTGGTCATAAGCTTGTGAGTCACTCGAATGTCTTCGTTCTTACACTGTAATGGCTTCGCTTACGCTTCAGACATATGAGTGAATGCTGTTTGTGTTGTGGTGTGGATTAACGGGCTGGACGCTCAATTTTTTGTTGAGTGTTATTATGCCTTCAGAAAGAGGTTTCTTTGGTAGCTGTTTTTGGTTAGTTCCTTATTAGCGTTTGCTTATCACTTGTGTAAATGCGCACGCCACCACTTGTACTTGAGCCTGTAGGCTCTGGCGTTATTGGCCGACTGGACCGATTTCTGAGGTGGGGCGGGCGGGATCCCTGAACCCCCTCTTGCCTAAGTGCCTCCCTGAGAGACACGTCCGGAAGTTTTGTTCACGAACCTTTAACACCAATTTTCGTAAAGATTATCCGTACAAAACGTCCCCAGTATCAGTCTCACTTTACTGAGAAATCAAAAAGTCTTCCTTGCGAACTTTCGCGAAGTTCAAACATCCATGAAGCATTGCAGCTACACAATGCTGTGTGCGACCATGAACGAAAGTTAAAAAAAAGAACGCCACAACTTAGCCGGCTTAATTTGCATAGCCATTCAGGCCCTCGTTAAAATATTTCCTTCCATTCCCGATGAAACTTAAAATCGGAAGTAAGATTCTGAACCTGTGCAGCCAGCGAGGTGGGCATGTTTGCACGCGCGTGTGCGTGCAGAGAGGAACTTGAATGGGTCCGGATCTCAGAGTGTCCTGTGCTGGGAACGTTCCCAGTGGCGGCCTGAATTATTCATACTAGATCCGATATTACCATAAAAAGCTAAAGAAACATAAACCGTGCCTGAGAAAGCCAGGCTCAAGTGCTCTCGAAAACAACTTTTCCATGTGAATATGATCGGGTAATCGACTCGCTGCGATGAGTGCTGCGATGAGGTTGGACGTGAAAGTGGAAGTTTCCGCTACATGTCGCTGCAATGAAGTATGCTATAGGAAGCGTGCCTAAACGCTTTCTCGTTTTTCTGAACGATTATTATTCTGAGAATTTTAGCTCATTTCTTCGCATTCCTGCCAATATTCTTTGACCGTGCCGTGCAGACTTTCCAAACCAATAAGTTTGTCATGAATTTGCCCTTGCGATTCTAAATCATATCTAGCTTCTATCAATACCAGCTAAAACTTTTTTTTCATCATGAAGGCTGTTACCGAAAAATGGGACTTTATTTTCAAAACTCGGAAAAGAATTCCATGAGGTGTTTAAAAAGCTTCAAATAAAACTTCAAATAATAAATTAAGGTATACAAACGCGACACTACATAAAACGATGTACAAGAAGAAGTTTGAAAAAAGTCGTTGATCAGGTGATAAAGAAGCGTAGGGAATACAACAAAACCTGATAAAAAGCCCGCATAGATTGCAAGAAGGCAGTTGATTCGCATGAAGTAACAGCAGACATGCATTCAGTGTGGAAACGAAACATCAACGAAGCCTGTAGAAACGTACTGGAAGAAATATACAGTGAATTCACAGCCACCATAGTTCTCCATTAAAAGCGACAGGATCCCAATAAAAAAGAAGTGTAAGCCATTGACACACCATCTCCCCCATGCCCTTTACCGCGTCTTTACAGGAGGTTTTCAGAGCTTTAGAATGTAAAGAGCTAGCAATAAGAGTTAATGGAGAGTAGTTTAGTGACCTGCGATTCCCTTATGACATTTCACTGTTGAGCAACTAGAGAGAAAAATTACAACTCATGATTATTGAACTGGAAACGGAGAGCAGAATAGTAGGTCTGATGAATAATATTCATAGAAACTAAAGTAATATGCAACAGACTAGGCAAGAACAGCGGTTTGCTATTGGTGGTGAAATACTAGAAGATGTAATGAAAAAAATTCGGCACATCCGACGTACCTCGGAATAGGCGTTGTGCGAAGCGCGCGGAGGGAAGGCGACCATGTTGCAACTTTTCTATTGAGCGACACGTCATAGAATGACGCTAAATATATGTACAAATACTGCACGCACATACATATGCTGAATTGTCTTAGACGTTTATATAACCAGTTAGCTCTTATGCAACGATGCCAACTGGAACAGGTGTATTAGCAACACCAGAAGCCGATATGACGCGCTCATGCTTGCGAGGATGCTGGCCCTGGACACTGCTAGATAAATCAACTCAGCGCATAGAAGCTAGCTATAATTGACTTTACCCGACGTGACGGCTGTATCAAATGAGTACATATGTAATGTTTATAAAATTGGTGTAAGGTCTGGCGTCGAAAGCCAGGAGGGTGAGTCTTTTTTGTCGCGAAAGGGTGCGCTTTCAAAAAAGCCGATTCTTGGACGACGATAATACCGGCGTAAAGAAGCTTGTTCTGGTAAGAAGACCACGGTCGGTCACCTCTTTTAACAACGAGCTAGGTGGTCCCCAGCCAGCGGAGTTCCGACGGGCGACGTGAGGATATCTGGTGTATCGACACCCATCCATCTGGATTAGAGTCAGCGGGACGGCTGTCACACTGGACAGCGTAATCATCTCGCAGTAATGGTATGGGCCCACAGCCGAAACGGCGCCCCGATCATGTGCGTTCGCACAGTTCACGGAAGGTCGTGTGCAGGCCGGTTATTTCATGTCTCTCTCTCCCACCGAGAGGTTGAGTGCTTGATTAAGAGAGCGAGAGGAGAGGACTGCAACAAGTGTGTTTTAGTCTGTTCAATAAACGGACTCAACTATTTCGGTTGGCTGTGAGGAGAATTGGGAAGGGCAACCGAGGGCTTCAAATATGGCTTCCGTTTCTTCACGGACGTTCTGGTCGCAGCAAGGAGTGCTCTGCACTATAAGCTCTGCCGAGGCAACAAGCGATAGTTCCAACGGTGAAGAGTCTTGTAAATTTGTGCATACGTTCCTGTACATAAAGTCGAGTTGTTGCAACGTATCGAAAGGCACTGGTCTCCATCCTTTACAAGCAGCGGCCGTCACGACAAGTCAAGATGGACAACACGTAACCAACCTTCCACTCCCTTCTATAGCAACAGCTACTACGCAGCTGAGAGAGCTTTGCTCAAGAGAACAGAGGGAGTAGGTAGAAGGTTGAGTTTTACTGCCGCAATCAGACAAGATCGATACAACTACGACAAGAAACGATCTGCGTACCAACAATTTCGTCGTGTTGTGTAGGACAGAGAAGACGAAAGCCAAGAGATCGGCTGTTCTATCAAAGAAGCAAGCCAATCAGCTGAGGAGGCTGCGGTGCGGCAGCCATCGACCTAAGGAAGTCAGCAGTCCAGCAACAGTCATGCCCATTCATCGGTCCGGCGACAACCCTGGCGACATCGGGTGATGTCGAGCGTCTGACGGCGTGTAAAGCGAGAGGAGAGCGAGCAGCAGCTTCGCAAGTGGTGAGTCCTCTGATGTTTTTACATCTCAGGGGTGCCGCTGCCTTTCTTGAGGGAGTGGGTAGAAGGTTGAATTTTACTATCGGGTAGGTAACACTGCAGCCACTATTGACTTTTCACAAAGATGTCTATGTGAAAAATAGTTCCGGGACCTTGCATAGCTTTGGGGTAAAATGCTTTATTGCTACGCAGAACGCTTGGCTTAGATTCCAGCTGGGACCCTGATATTTGGTCTTTGGATGTAAACATTCCACACAAGTCTGTCTGGTTGGTTATGAAACTGGGAGATAATTTAGTAGCGTTCAAAACTTTTGGTTGAAGTCTAAACCATCTCCCAATCCCAACTTTTATTTGCATTCGTCGTGTCGGCGCTACCAATGTCGGGTTTTTGTAACGCTCGCACATTGATATTGCCCATGTGTGTTCTCGTTGTTCCTGGGTAGGTACTAAGTGTCAATCACCAGTGGCACATACCCGCATACCAGTGGCACATACCCTCCCATGGGCATGTGCCACTGTCTGGCAGCAACTGTTTGACGACGTACGTGATAGTATTGTGACAATATTCATGTCTTTATCAGCACGTCATATTCATCAATCCATCTTACCCTACCATGCTAATTTTTCTTCACGCCAAGTTAAGGGGACAAGCAAGGGAGCACCCAAACCTAAGCGGCTAGATAGATAGATAGATAGATAGATAGATAGATAGATAGATAGATAGATAGATAGGTAGATAGATAGATAAATAGACGCCCTCTAAGCCATCAGCCATACCATGCTGAATGCGCCGCTTCTCGTCCGATAGATAGATGCCTTCTGAGTCGCGGAAGTTTGCTAAGAAATTCATCGCATTTTTTTTAGTAGTAGTAGTAGTACTTTTATTTACAGTAAGCCGGATACAGAGCTCACTGCAGGGGCAAAGGGCTAAAGGCGAACAGCCTGACAAAGGCCCCTGTCCATCCGCAGTCCGTGACAGTGCAAAGCTTAGACATCAGCACTGGCCAACAATATATATATTCAATACATTGGTTTCAAGCAACCTGAAATTGTACACAAAAAGTTCAAACATAAATAGCATAAGAAGTTTACATAACACATTTTAAGAATTAGAGGTCACTCTCGTAAAAATTCACAACTAAACGATATCAATGAAAAAACTCAAAAAACAGACACAAAATGCATGCGGATACAATGAATTGCGCTGTATACACTCGTATAATTGACAGAGAAATTTATGAACAATTTAAGCATTTGCAGAGGCATGAGACTCCATTACGTAGTTTCGATAGTGTAGACCGGTGGTTATGAATAAGTTCTTTATTTGTTTCTTGAAAGTTGCACTACTAGCCCTAAAGTTCAATTGATCTGCAAGGGTACTTAAAACCTGAGGTACCTGCTAAGCAACACTTTGTTTTCCATACTTGGTTCTTGTTCTAGGAGCTCGTTTTTTTGTTCTCGCAGACTGTAGTGTGGTCTTTCGGTGCAACTTTCTTCATATAGGTTAGTCTTTTGTATTAACTGAAGCAATTGATCAATTCTGAGTATGGAATGTTTAATGAATAGTGGACCAGTGCGCAAGTCTTGTAGATTCCCCTTGTATTTTTCAAAGCAGCGCAATATTTTCTTTTGTCTATCTACACTCGGGACAAATAGTAACAGCGGAGCCAAACCAAGAGAGTGAAATAACACTATCAATTAGAATGAGATGGAGGGCATTTGGGAAGCATTCTTTAATCATTATTGGAATTCTGCGGCTATTCTTCCAGAAGAAGGTATATTGCCTCGTTTCTTACCTCCAGTTTTGTTATCATCCGTTACTTTATGTTCAGGGCAAACCATGCCTACGATGTTCGAGAAGCTTCGGGGCATTAGTAAATTGTTTTGTTAAATATACGCTCACTTCGAGAACGTCACAGATTATTAGGGAACATACGCCGTGGCTGGCGATAACGTTAAAATATTCTATGCCAGGGGTATAAATTCCGACACGCTTCGCCCCTTGTCAGTTGATCGATGGCCGACGCTGCGTTTGCCTCTATCAGTGCAAGACTGCTACTGTAACCCTACTTTTACTTACCGTGCACAGGCTCGCCCAATTGAAGAGTTTCATCTTAACATCCAGTCTCCCACCTTCAGCCCGTCACAACCACCGTGACAATATAAGAACTGCATCTCACCATTATTACCAACGGAGCATAAATCTGGAGGCTTGCAAAAAAGCTTCAACCTAAACTATGAATGATGTAGCGAATAATATTACGAAAAATGATAGTAGTAACCTTAAGAGACATCAAGTGAGTAAGAGTGGGTCAGGAAACAAACGGGGTTAAGGATATCATAGTTGAAACATACAGGAACAAATAATTATAAACCAAGCACGTAGCCCATTGGCGAGGTAATTCCTGGTCATCAAGGGTAACTGACGGCAGTTTAAGAAAAAGCAAACGCGTAAGACAGAAAGAATTAGTACGTAGCCAAATGAGATTATAAATTTTATAGCATGATAGCAGAAAGCACACAACCAGGTTGTTTGACAAACATTGAAAAGTCCGTCGCCCCGTAGTGGGTGTAGTTAGGCTGGTGGTGATGATGATGATGATTAGTAGGTGACTTAGGTGAAGAAGTGACAAGTATCAGCTAACGAGAACAGACGAAGTATTAGCCGCGGCATGATGATTTAGCGTTTCCTTTTCGAGGAGCGTTCAAACGGTCAAAGGGTGCGCCACTGTACAATGGCATGGCCCGAAGGCCATGCCTTGCGGGTTAATTTTGACATAGTTGACTTGAGCCAGCTAGTGAAGGTAATAAGGTATGGCCTCTCAAAACGTCATTAAGTGCTCAAAATGCGGCTTTTTGCATAATTTGTTTGTGGAGAATATTTCGTGGTGTCGACAAATACAAGTCTCACTGCAAAAATGAGTAGTGTGATATGTACAGCATCAAGACATACCGATCTGGTAAGGAGGTGTTCTCCATTGGCTCACTTGACTCAATAAGCGGTTATAGCAGATCATCTGCGTGGTTCGAGAGTTGGGTATCGGCCCAGAATGTACCGAGTTCAGATCTGAGCGCCAGGCAGGGTCATATTTATGCGTCTATGTGTTCAGCATTTCCATGGTTGCATCCTAGAAATTGATCACCCGTGCACTGCAGTATAAACAACGAGTGAATTATCCCACAAAGAGACGTGTGAGTTCAGCCTAAAGCGAACTGTAAAAATAAAAATGGTAGGCAGGAGTACTGAAAACATTTCCAAAGGCCCAATTTGAATTGTGCACGAAACGAGGCATACTGGTTTACTATTTTGCCGATAGTCAACGCTGGGCAATGGGAGAGAAAAAATATATCTTAGATACTATTATCGATAAACTTTGAGGGTCTTGTATCTACTCACACGTCTGGCTTGACTTATTACTGCTGCGAAGCGCCTGAAACGCAGCTGCACTCACAAGTTGATGTATTCACACACACACACACACGCACAAACACACACGCACGCACACACACACACACACACACACACACACACCCACACACGCACACAAAAAAATGTGAACAGCGGCTTTGCTCGGCTTTTCCAGCATACAGGTAGCGGTACCTACGCATGGATGGATGGATAAAGGGATCAATTGGTGGATAGGTAGATGGATGGACTGACGAATACACAGACAGACAGACAGACAGACAGACAGACAGACAGACAGACGGACAGCTATATAAAAGGATCAATGGATAAATGAATGGATGGATGGATAAATAAATGAATGAATTGATTGATGGATGCATGGATGAAATTGCAAACAAAACGGTGGACTATCGAGCGAACTCACGCGAGTCAAGTGCCAACCCAGTTGTGACACGTCACTACGGGAGCTTCCTGGCCATCGTGAACTTACAGCGCAACACTAGAAAATATACAGCACAGGGATAGAGAAAGAGAGAAAGAAAAGACGGCGCTGTTCTCAACTCTTTTTCATGCAGTATGACGAATGGTTAACTAACGCACTTGCTACCCTTAATTTTTATATGATATGCCTCAGCGATTTCTCTTGTTAGCTGGTTTGGATACCTGAAGATGATGGTGGGTCTCTCAAAAACGGGACGACAACCGCATGACCTGCAATGTTTCGGCAGAGAAAGTCGCGCAATTCCTTGAAGAGATAACTCATGCTCCCTTAAACGAACATTCACACATCGTTTCGTTTGTCACACGTACTCCGTACCACACGATAACGGGGTTAAATACACAGCTCTATTTTCTCTTTTGCTCCTTCCCTGTCCTGTATTTTTTTCTGGTGTTGCGCTGTAAGTGTGTTGAAGATGGATCCTAACCAACTGGCCCAACTTACCGGCTTCCTGGCCTTCTGCTACTCGGCAGTTCTATGCCTTGAGACGTCACTGCACCTGGGGCATGTGCAGCATGGCTCTCGATACGCTATGCGAAGTCGCTCGACCAGTGTAGCATATGCTAAAACACTGTTAAATCTTTACAATTCAATAATTATGAAGCTAATTAACTAAGTATGCTAGCAGAAAAGTGAAATATTAAAGCCCAGTGAATTTATTTTATGTTGTCTATGCGTACCCGATGCGTCACATAAAATATTGTCGCCCACGTTGTTCCTGCTGTACACCTGTCCAGTAATCTGTTAATCAGTTCAAGGCACTACGTTCCTGGTAAAGAAGAAACATGTTCTAAATGAAGAGGTTCTATTGAAATGAAATAATATTGCGAATATTTTACATACAAAAATAATTATTAATGTGGAGATAATTTACAAAGTATAGTTCCAGTAGAACATTGAATCATAGTGCATACAATTTGAGAAGTAATTTCTGAACCATTCAGAGCATTTGGCAAAAAATAACACAGCCCCTCAAAACCATATTTAGTTTGTGGTCTCGGAACACACTAATGTTCAGTGTTGTTTTAGGCGCGTAGAAGGACTTGGTTGCGCATTCGCTAAACTGCATATTTAACAACAACTTTTTATGATATAATACAAAGACATAAATAAGCCGTAGTCGTCAAACAGCTTTAATTTCACTATTCTACTATGAACGAGCATTTGTCAAACGAGGCTGGTACTAGAAAAGTTTGCAAAGAAACATAAAACCTCTCTTTGTGGGCAATGCGTCTACTTGTGGGTTTTGTTCTTTCTTACACCTAATTACGTTGTAATAAGGCGCGTGTGACGTAAACCAGCATAAATTCCAACATATATTTTGAAATCAAGCTCATAATGTTTGGGCAAGAAGGAGAAAGAACTGTGAGATACTAACATTCATGCTACTGAAATCAAACAAACCTGACCACTGCTAAAAAAATTTAAACAAACCTTATTATTGTCACGTGCTTACCCAAGAAAGACGATGACAGTTGTGCATGTGCCACGAAAGACTACGAAATAGACGAAGAAGATGAACTCGCTTGCGCGTTCTAATTAAAAAGATTGACCTGCTTCTGGTGTCTCAGTCTCTACGGCAAGACCTCTGTTTTGACGTCGTGACACTAGTGGAGGTGCTGGAGCCTACAACCGGATGCAGGACAGTCTTGCTCGGACCCGTTCACCTGGTCCAGAGACCCAGCCCCTCGTCACGACTCCGGTGCACCGATTCAGTCGGCGCCTACTAGGCCTAAGTCCGGAGTCCGTACCTGTTCCGCCTCTAACCAGCATGGCAGCTCCTACCACATCCACGGCTACCCTTCCATCGCAGACCACACTTCCCTCCCAGGTGACTCTTGAACATCCTCGCGTTCCTGAAGTTTTCCATGGGGAAGAGTACGAGGATGTCGAGGACTGGCTCGAACAGTTCGAACGGGTCGCTGTATCTAACCACTGGAACGAAGAGCACAAACTTGGCCGTGCATATTTCGCCCTGGAAGATAGCGCTCGCACGTGGTACGAGAACCACGAGGCTACTTTTCAATCTTGGGAAGATTTCCGTCGAAAGCTCCTTGCCACATTTTTGAACACGCACCGACGGGATCGCGCACAGCAACTGATTGAGGCTCGTGCACAAAAACCCAACGAAACAGCCGCCATGTACGCAGAGGGTATGATCCGTCTGTTTCGACGAGCTGACCCTGACATGCCCGAGGCGAAGAAGGTGCGTCACCTAATGCAGAGTGTCAAAGAACCAGTGTTTGCGGGTCTCGTACGAAATCCACCTACAACAGTAGATGAATTCATAAGAGAGGCGACTGTCATCGAGCGCGCACTGCGACAACGATACCGACACTTTGACCGCCTGCCGATTCACACGGAAGTAAGTGCTGCAGCTCAGAACACTGCCGTGTGTGAAAGTTCCCTGCGACAAATGATTAGAGAAATACTGCGTGAGGAACTTCGGGCCCTCTGCGTCCCTCCTACCCAACCGCCCGTCGCATCTGTTGCCGAAATCGTCCGCCAGGAGTTGAGGCAAGCCGTTACACCACCGGCGCCAAGTCCTGAGCCACATCCAGCGAGCTACGCTGATTTGGTCCGTCATCCTCCACCGTCATTTGTGGCGACACCCTTCCAGCCACAACCCGCGGCCGTACCTTGGTGGCAACGGGATTCCATAAGACGACCACCAGTTCGCCGAACTGACTTGTGGCGCATGGCCGACCATCGACCTATTTGCTTCCGCTGCGGAGAACCAGGTCACATTGCTCGCTGTTGCCGTCATAGTAATTCCGGCTTCGGGAAGTTTTCTCGTCACGCTTCTTTTCGCTCTGAAGAACGTCGTGCCCACGATGCCGATCAACTGTCGACTGACCAAGCAACTACACCGCGTCGCTGGCGATCTCTATCTCCTGCGCGTCACCGTGACTTCCCTCAGAGCTACGCGGACGTCACCAGAGGCAGTTCGCCTAGCCCGCGCCGGGGAAACTAACTGCTGCGACTTCCGGGGGCAAGGTTGCTAATCGTCGAGACACCGAAAAGTTCCCCCTATCATCGCAAGAAGGTATGACGACAACCACGACGAATACGACGACGAATACGACGACGAATACTAATGCCGGTGAAGTTGTACGTGCTGATCTTGGCGTTTTCATTGACGGACATTACGTTACAGCACTGGTAGACACTGGCGCCGGCTTCTCAATCATGCGACAAGAACTCGCCGACCGCCTTAGAAAGGTCAAGACCCCGTGGACAGGGCCACACATAAGGGGCGCTGGTGGTCAGCTGATGGTTCCCACGGGTAAATGCACCGCTCGACTTCGCGTTGGGGATTCTAGCTTCGTGGCCAGTTTCGTCCTGTTGCCAGACTGCTGTAAAGAGCTAATTTTGGGCATGGATTTTCTTCGAGATCATGGCGCTATTATCAACATCTCTCAACGTATGGTGACGTTTTGCACACATCCGTATGTCGACGACAGCAGCGACGAACTACGCGGCAGTTTGCGAATAGCCGACGACGTGACGCTCCCACCGAGATCCTGCTCCCTTGCGTCTGTGTCCAGTGGGTGGCCTTCCTATAAGGATGTGATAGTGGAGCACATAGTCGCTCTTTTGCTCACGCAAGGCATTTCCATCGCGAGAGGCATCCTAACGCTTACTGGTGGACAGGCAGAAGTGCTCCTTACAAACTTCAGCAACGAGCGCCGTCAAATACAGAAGGGTACCGCAATTGCCTACTTCGACGATATAGACCAAGCCGGGGATTGCTGTGCTTTGCAACCAGATGACGTGACAGTCCCTGCCTCGACAACCTTGTCGGTGGACATCTGCTCTACGCTACCGTCCTCTGATAGGAAGCGTTTGCTAGGACTTATACACCAATTCGAAGACTGCTTTTCGCGTACGTCAAAGGTCCAGCGGACACCATTGACCAAGCACCGCATCATTACCGAAGACAACACGCGACCGATTCGGCAGAACCCCTACTGTGTGGCTCCGAAAGAACGCGAGGAGATTCAAAAGCAAGTACAGAAAATGCTCGTGGATGACGTCATACAACCTTCCAAAAGTCCTTGGGCGTCCCCCGTGGTTTTGGTCAAAACAAAAGACGGCAGCTTGCGTTTGTGTATTTATTATCGCAAGTTGAACCAAGTCACGAAGAAAGACGTCTGTCCACTGCCTCGCATAGACAATTCACTCGATCGGCTGCGTCATGCGCGCTATTTCTCTTCAATGGACCTCCGAAGCGGCTACTGGCAGATAGAAGTCGACGAGAGAGATCGTAAAAAAACGGCCTTTGTGACGCCTGATAGCCTTTACGAGTTCAAGGTGCTTCCTTTCGGGTTGTGCTCGGCGCCAGCCACTTTTCAGCGTCTCATGGACACCGTACTATCGGGCTTGAAGTGGCAAACATGCTTGGTCAATCTGGACGATGTTGTTGTATTCTCAGCATCATTCGAGGGACATCTCAGCCGTCTATCCACCGTACTCCAAGCGATACGCTCGGCCGGCCTGACTGCTTGGTCAATCTGGACGATGTTGTTGTATTCTCAGCATCATTCGAGGAACATCTCAGCCGTCTATCCACCGTACTCCAAGCGATACGCTCGGCCGGCCTGACTTTAAAACCAGAAAAATGTCATTTTGGTTTCAACGAACTCAGCTTCCTAGGCCACGTCGTCAGTCACGAGGGTGTTCGACCTGACCCGGCCAAAATAGACGCCGTAGCGCAATATTCTGCACCCCGTGACAAAAAGGCTGTGAGACACTTCTTAGGGTTGTGCGCCTATTACCGGCGATTTATCGAGGACTTTGCGTCTATTGCGGCGCCATTGACACGACTCACACGTGAGGACGTCCCCTTCTTTTGGGGTGAACAGGAGCAAATGGCATTCAATGAACTGCGACAACGCTTGCAAACACCTCCAGTCCTTGCGCACTTCGACCAGGACGCCCCTACAGTACTTCCCACTGACGCCAGCAATGTAGGTCTAGGTGCCGTTCTGGTGCAGTCGCAAGACGGCTGTGAAAGAGTAATAGCCTACGCCAGCAGAACTCTCTCTCACACGGAGGAGAACTACTCGACCATCGAGAAGGAGTGTCTCGCCGTGGTGTGGGCAGTAATCAAATTTCGTCCGTATTTGTACGGCCGCTCCTTCAAGGTTGTTAGCGACCATCACTCTTTGTGCTGGCTCACCAACCTTAAAGAACCATCTGGTCGTTTGGCGCGCTGGAGCCTAAGACTTCAAGAGCTTGACATGACCATCGTCTACAAATCTGGGAAGAGGCACACTAACGCCGACCGTCTCTCATGGTCGCCAGTGGAAACTGTCGCTCCTGATGACAAAAACATCGACGCGGCATTTTTGGGAGTTGTCAACACGGCCACTATTGCATGAGAGCAGCGCAGTGACCCTGAGCTGTTACCACTCATTGAATATTTAGAAGGACGACGTAAATACGTGCCGCGGTTATTTGCTAGAAGACTGCCATCTTTTAGATGCGGAGCATCTAATACTCGAGGCTTGTAGTGCGGCGGCGTCCGCAAGCTTCCTCCTCCTCCTTCCACCATCTGTGCATTCCTTCCTCCTCTACACACCGCGCGCGCTTCACTCCTCCACCATCTGTGCACTCTTCCTCCTCTACACACCGCGTGCGCTTCTCCTCTTCACGAACATTCGCTAGGTGTATAATGTAGCGCGCATGCGCCGTCACGCTTCGAGAACATCGGCAGCTGACGCGCGCGCATGCGCCGTCGCGCTTCGAGAACATCGGCAGCTGACGCGCGCGCATGCGCCGTTGCGCTTCTCCCCCTTCTCGAACATTCGACAGCTGACGAGCGCATGCACCGTCACCCACCATCTGTGCCGCGCGCGCTTCTCCCCTTCGAGAACATTCTACAATTCTCCTGATTCTCCAGTGGACGCGCATGCGCCGTCGCGCTTCGAGAAAATTCAACAGCTGACAGTGCATGCGCCGTCGCGCTGTATATATACTCAAGGTCGGCGCTCGCTCGCTCAGTTGCCGCTCGTCGGTTGGTTTGTACGGCGCGTCGACGTCCAAGGTCACGGTGAAAGGAATGCCAACGAATCCACAAACGCAATGATCGACGACCTTCGACCAGCGCCGCCCTTTCGCATACGTGTGTACGTGTTCACTCATTTAACACCCCCTCCTACATCCACGTTAACCAATTTAGCCATCGACCCAAGTAAGTCGCAATTTAACACCCCATTTCACAACCACGTTAACCAATTTAGCCATCGACCCAAGTAAGTCGCACTTTAACACCCCGTTAACCAATTATATGCTCCGCATCCTCCTCAGTGTTCCCCCGAGGGAAGCTGCGGGCAATTTTTTTGCTTGTGAAACGATGTTCTCTATAAGAAGAACTTATCACCAACCGGTAACCCGCACTTGCTCGTCGTGCCTGCCTTTCTTCGAAAAGAAATTATGGAAGCGTGCCATGATGAAGCAACTTCTGGTCATCTAGGCTACACCCGAACATTGTGCCGGCTACGATGCAAGTACTACTGGCCAAAGTTACCTGCTGCTGTTAACCATCACGTGCGAACGTGCACAGACTGCCAAAGACGCAAAGCGCCTCCCAGCAAGCCAGCCGGTCTTTTACATCCAGTCAAAGCACCAGAAAAGCCGTTTACCCAGATTAGAATAGATTTTCTGGGTCCCTTTCCAACTTCCACAACAGGGAACAGATGGATTATAGTGGTCACGGATTACCTGTCCCGTTATGCGGAGACTAAAGCTATGCAGCGTGGCACAGCAGCAGAAGCCGCTCAGTTTTTCATCGAAAACATCGTCCTTCGGCATGGCGCTCCGACAACAGTGATCACAGACAGAGGACCTGCCTTCACCGCAGAGCTTTTGGAGTCGGTTCTCAGACTCAGCGGTACAGCTCACCGGAGAACAACTGCATTTCAACCGCAGACAAACGGACTGACGGAGCGCCTCAATAAGACCCTCACAGACATGATCAGTATGTACGTTGACACGGAACATAAAAACTGGGATCAGGTATTGCCGTACGTGACCTTTGCTTATAACACCGCTCGACAAGAAACCACTGGAATGACACCGTTCAGTCTGATCTATGGTCGCAAAGACACGACAATATTAGACGCCATGTTGCCGCCTGAGTGTGACGGCAACCATGTAGACGCCGAAGAATTCACTCAGCGTGCCGAAGAAGCCAGACAGCTCGCGCGCGTGCGCATCTGTCATCAGCAGCATCAAGATGCACAACGCTACGACACCCGACACAAGTTTGTTAGCTACTCATCAGGCGACAAAGTGTGGGTGTGGATTCCGATACGTCGAAGTGGACTGTCTGAGAAACTGCTAAGACGGTACATTGGTTCATACAGCGTCACGCGACGCTTGAACGACGTGAACTACGAAGTTGTTCCCGACACTAATTGTAGTTCTAAGCGCCAAAAGCGTTTGACCGAAGTCGTGCACGTCGTGCGTATGAAACCGTATTTGTCGAGTTAATTAGCTCCCGGTTACCGTTTTCGTACGACCACTTCATACGCCTGGTAGAGCACCTAAGTTGCGCATCGGGACGATGCTTCTTTCAGAGGGAGGCAAATGTCACGTGCTTACCCAAGAAAGACGATGACAGTTGTGCAGTTGCCACGAAGGACTACGAAATGGACGAAGAAGAAGAACTCGCTTGCGCGTTCTAATTAAAAAGATCGACCTGCTTCTGGTGTCTCAGTCTCTACGGCAAGACCTCTGTTTTGACGTCGTGACAATATTGTGCACTGGTTCTTGCTCCATACAACATTTGGATCTAGAGTAAGATGTTTGCGAATGCGCGGAAGTATCTCAAGATACGAATGAGGAGTGTATGTGATACAGTGATTGTGGTTCGGTGTTGCATTCAGATCTGAAGTATATCCTTGTGGCATCATTTTAGGGGCGAAGCTCCTTAGGGCGTGGGCTGTGCGTCCCCAGTAGCCTGTATGTAGCCATCTCTAGTTTAATTCTTGCAGTGTTCACTAGATGGCGGTACCGTCCCCTGTATGTAGCCACCTCTAGTTTAGTTCTTGCAGTGTTCACTAGATGGCGGTACCGTCTCCAGTATGTAGCCACCTCTCGTTTAATTCTTGCACTGTTCACTAGATGGCGGTACTTGTAGCTGATGATGAAAAGATGCAAGAAGTTATAAACTAGATGGCGGTACTTGTAGTCGATGAAAGATGCGAGATGTTATAAAATAGGAATGATGTCACATATGACGCGTGTCATTGGTTGAAGGCAATCGTTCGATTTAGTGCGGCGACGTACGCTGGGGGGGAGCGATGTAATAAAATCGAGGGGGCAAAATGTACAGAGGATTCATGGTTTACCAGGTTTACCTCCGGAGCTTCGCCCACTCATCATCATTCACTTCGTGGATATGCCGGCACTTTTTTTCATCCTACCATGGGACAATTTTAATGTATTATTGAGCAGCCCTGTCACACGTACATGCATCGTCAGATCTAATCCCAGAAGCACACAAATGTACTGTGTGCAAGTGTTCGCGTTCGGATCTTAAGAGTGCTTTACAGCGAAAGTGGTTATGAGATCACAACAGAAGTTTATTATGGCGCCTCAGTTGTCCGATGCCACTGCCGGTGTTCGTAACAACTATCGCGTCAAATAAAAACAAACGGCAAATTATAGAAGACGTGCCTAGGAGAGAATCACAATCAAACCCGGGTCATCTGTGTGGCAGCCCAATACTCTTCCGCCGAGACACGCCAGCAGCTGAAGCTTTGTACATGGCATTTATTAAACTGCATTGTTGAAAATATCATAAATGTTACGAGGTAGTAATCCTTTTACTCAACGACAATATTCGCGCATGCACTCGTTTCAAACTGACCCTGTGCTGGCTTCATGTCGCATAGTGAATCGCGAATTTTTATGCTATGTAGTGTTTTAAAATGGTGAAGTAACAGTCCGCTGTCACGAAATACAAGTTGCATAAAAAGTGGTTTATTCAATGCTCCAACTCATTACAAAAGCCTCAGGCACTTCACGCTCGTCAACTACAGAAGACACCAAGTCTTACAAGTGGGCAGCGGGTAGCATGGTTTACAGAAGAATGACGAATAATGGAATCGTGTATGCCTCAATACTAAAGAAAAATTTTGATGACTTATGATGTATAGGTACCAATCATGCCAGCTTGTAGTTGTGCTCCAAGAGTATTTAGGAGGATTTGAGAAGGCCGCTCGTCCACCTTTCACTGTGACTGTGCTGTGCGTTCCGCGCAGGCCTGGCGTTTTTCCCTAAATTCTTTCGTTCTCTCTCATTTGCTCTGAAAGCCAGCGCCTTGCCGCTTTGAGGAGTTTTCTTCGGTCAGTGTAATGAAAATAGAGTGCTAAGGACTATTACTGCCGAAACTACTGGAAGACGGTTTGTGGTGTACTTTTTAAGTGCAAATGCAATTTTTAGTCGGGGCACGTCAGATGTCTGTTGGCGTCCGCGCACCGCCAAGTCTTATCTCTCCGCTCTCACTCGCTTCCTTATAGAAACAGCTGCGGGCGCACGCGCTTATTTTCGCCCTACCATCCAGAGCAGATGGTGCGGGCGCAGTAGCAGAGTAAGCGGAGAAGAGGAGCGTGCTCTAGCGTTAAGGACATTCGCTTCACGGGAGCTCTGTGTTGAGAGAGTGTAAAAGAGTGTTGGTGCAGTGCTTCGCTGTTCCTTTTCTCACCATTTGTTCTCTCTCCTCCGTGTCCCCACCCTCCCGTCCGCTTACTCGTAGGTATATATAATTGCAATGAAGCGCACGCCTTACCCTCGACCTTTCCCGGGCTCATTATAGTGTAAATTAGTAGTTACGGTACAAATCCTCATCTCTTCATTATATACGCATTAAAGTTACTACGGCGTGTACTCTGGGTGCTAGAATGGCATTCACATTTTCTAACGCTTCCTTTCGGGGAGGAAGGGACTATTGCATAGATGCATACCTACGTTCGTAAGCAAGAACGAAGTTGCCAAGATGACGGAACTAACTTGCCTGAAACATCATTTTTTCGCAATAGTTCAGGAACTCGGACTAAAAGAAATAAGAAATGAAGTGCCACACTCTTTATGGTCACGTGTCTCGCTCAGTATAAATCTAGTAGTGACGCCAAACCACTTTTTGCCTTTAAGAATGCGACGACAGGGACGTTTCCACACCTCTCGAAAGCGGATGCTTGCATTTGCAGCACCTCATCATCGAATTGGGTTATTCAAACGCCTCTTACGCTACCTGCTGATGGTAACGTCTATAGTCGGTGACAATCTAAGAATATATATAGGCTTCACCCACAAAGCCACATTGCCCTTCTTTTTCATGCCCCCGCGCTACAAAGGAAATAGTTACCAAACAGTGGCCATATTTTTTATGCATACAAACATCATCTTACAATACTTGAGTGGTGTTGAAATATAGAATCCCAAACTCAATGAATAAACTTGAGAAGGCATGCACTTCCGCGTCAGCTTAGCAATATATCTGTTGTTTAAATCGCGCCTCCCACTGCATTGATCTTAGAGTCCACGAAGAAGCAATGCACCGCTCTAGAAGGTGATGTTTCTGCGTGATACCTAAGGTTGTACTAAACAAACAATGCCACAATTTAGGTATATGTTTAAACTGAAGAAATTGGTCTTTTGCGGGTTCAGAAGATGAAAAAGGGACAATCTTCACATTGCAATAGTGGCTTGAAATTATGTTATGGAAGCAAGACTATTACGTTGCGACACCATAGTAGCACACTCACGCACGCACTTGTGACAACGCTGATGTCACACCTTTTGTGGGCGGCAAATCACAGACGCGCACCTTCCACAAAACACACACGCTTACATTCAGACTTCACCTTCACTTTACTGCACACGAGTGACCACGACGACAATTGTCGAGAGTGGCCATCCTAGCGACGCAGAGAATAGACGCCGTGTTGCTGCTTCACACTGCTGAATCGACGAAAAGCGGTGAATCTCTGCGGCTTCAGAGCACTTGAAACACTGAGATCATAAACGCCAGCATCGAATGACGGCCGATGACGATGATGCTGAGGGCGATTGGATGAAATATATTTTTCTTGATGAAGAAACCACAAAAAAAACCGAATGTACGCCTGACGGTATAGGTACCACGGCACATCGCCTCTCGTCGCGAACGGCGCTATGCTGAATGTGCCATTGGTTCAACGTGACTCTTACGTCATAGTGATGAGCGGCCGCTGTACAAATGAACAGTGGTACACTTTACTTTGTAATAATACAAATGAACAGTGTTACACTTTACTTTTTATTTTTGGCTTGTCACCGCCTATAGCACTGTTCGTGCACAGTCGAGTGCATACTTTTACAGACCACGGGAGCGCGTGCCGAGGCACGTCACTGCGCCTTCTAGTGAGTGCACGGCTCTCTCCGGGTGCGCGTACTGCGCACGCTCGTCCTATATCAACCGGCAGCCTGCCCTTTCGTTCATTATAACGGTGCACATCTCGAAGCGATGGGGACGGTGCAAGGTGTCACTTCTGTAGTCGCCTTGAAGACAATGAAAAAAGCCGAGTTCTAATGTGACGACAGCACATCATTTGCAGGTTTCGGAGTGCTGCACATAGTGCACGTTACTCCTAGGCGATCCGCGGCGTGATCACATTTTGAATGTTGACTTAGTAAGTCAATAAGTTCAGCCAGCAGTGTTGCCTTTTGCACTCTCATTCGCCGAACTAAGGCACGTAGTAATACTCGGTCCAAATATCATGTGTCTATGAACAGGCATGAAACCACCAAACGTCCAACAGCTGCAGAAAAGAGCCGAGGAAGAAATGTGAAAACAAACTCGGTTTATTAATGATCAATCTTTTATTAAGGCCGCTGCGGTGGCGCAGTGGTTTCGATGCTCGGCTGCTGACCCGGAAGATGCATCTTCAAGTCTAGTCGCGCATGCGGTATTTCGATAGAGGAGAGATACTTGAAACTAGGATACTGTGTGAACGTTAAAGAACCTCGAATGAGCAAACATTCCCGACACGTTACTTTGGTGGAGCTCTATGTCATATCCATATCATAAAATTTATTTCTCTCTCTATATTGTGGTTCTGTCACGTCGAGAGCTCGCGCTTATTATTGGTAGGAGTCGAGCCTCGACCCAAGAGTTTCTAATTATTCGAATTCCTGATATTCATGTGTCGTCTTCTACTACTCAAACCATAAACCCCGATTGAAGTCAACTCATCAATTGGATGTATTATATTAGATTAAGACAAGTAAGCGTGAATTAATGCAAATTGGGACGTGCAAGAAATGTCATAGGCTTTCGCTTTCGAGTCTACATATTTGGGGGTATCTGGGAATGTTTTTTCCGGAAACCAGAGAAAATCACGAAGGATGAAAGGGCGTCACCGCTTTCGGTATTTCAATAGAACTCTACCCATGACATATGCACTAAACATTCTCGAACGCGAAGTAGTCGGAAATTGAAACTGCCTCCATTACCATTCGTCGCTCGAGCATCAGCGTGTATTCTGGTATTCTGGTCACGTTGTTTTGTAAAATACTGCTGTGAATTACAAGCGAGCACATTTCAGTTTGAAGTGTTCAAATGTTGGAGGCCCCACAAGGAAACAAAAGTTGGTTTTCTTAAGCTGTTCAACCAAATACCTCGCACGGCGGCACACCACTCCTTTTGTACACATTACTCACTGCGTGGAAATGCGATTCTTTTTTAAAACTCTCTCAGAAACATTGGGCAGTGAGAAGGTTCATGCGTGCTTGTGACGCAAGTGAAGTACCATTTTGTCATTTTTGTCAATTCTTTGCCTTGTTTCGTGGTCTTTCGCGCTTGGTGACGATAAAAAATTATCTCGTACTGTGAATGTTGAATGGCAGCATATCGCGGCACAGCCCAGCTAATACACAGCTATTGGACAGTGCCATTCTCGAAAGAGTATAAGATCGGGGGTTTCAAGACCCCCACATTCATCTTCAAAAATGTCGCAACGAGTACCAGCTGACGGTAGGAAACGCATCGTAGAGTTAAGCAACTAAGGCTTTTCTCAGCGGGTCATCTGCCGGCTCCTTCAAAGGTCAAGATATGTGGTGAGTCCTGCCATCCCAGCGTACCGACAAACAGGGGGGATCAGTGACAGAGACAGTGCTCGAAGGTCAAGATCACAGATGACGAAGTGAACAGGCTAATTATCGCCGCCGTAGTAGCTTATCTCCATATAACAGCGAAAAACAATTAAGATGCATTGCATCTCAACGCGTCCGTCTGGACTATTTGTAGGAGGTTGGCAGAAGCAGGGCTTGCCAACTGCGTCACGGCCCAGAAGCCCCACATCACGGACAGGCAAATATCCATCATTTAGCGCGTTCTGTGCATACCTGGGGATCCGAAGAGTGGGGAGAAGTCGTGCTCAGCGATGAATCAACGTTTTCAAGTCCCTGGGATCAGGTACCGCGCGCATGGCGTCCAATGAACTCGAGGTAACATTTGCGATTTGTCTTGTAATTTAATGTCATCCTTGTACTATTTACCATTGAATGTGTAGAAAGAGTAGTGCACAGGGTAAGAAATCGCAGCTGGTAAAAATAATGACAGGTCACCCACTACGGTGCGCCCTAATTACGTCGTGGTTAAGCCGATTAAAGCCCAGCACTTTATTGTCTTCGAACTTGCTGTAGAACGCTGCATAGCTTTGATTCTTTTTAAGCGGTGTTACTTCTTATCGTGAGCAGCTCGCCAAATTTAAGCACCTTAGTCAATGTTTGTATATTATTGTATAAGAGAGAATTTCTTCTTTATGTCTTGAATGGGCCATTCAAAGATGGTTGTCTTGTGTAGCAGCATGACAGGAGCCCGATTCACACTGCTCGCAGTGTGAAATCTTTGCTTGAGGGCCTTGCTGTTCGCACATTGGAATGGCCACCTGTAGGAGCGGACCTCAACCCCATTGAAAACGTCTCGGGTTTCGTGAAACGCCGACTTGCGGCGTGGAATCTTGGAAGTTCAACGAAGGAGACCCTATTCGCGGCCACACAGGAGGAGTGGGAAGCACTTCGCTCACAGTTCACACCCCGAGATCGTGGCCACGCTTCACGATTCGATGCCATCTCGTCTGGCGCAAGTGATTGCCGCCGATGGGCGTTTGATTTAATACTGAAATTAGTGATCTTTCCTGGATAGCAGTTATAGCTCTCGTTTTCTTTCTTTTCTGGCTTATAAGAATAAACTGTTTATTAACGCGTTACCTGGCTATTCATTCTGGACGTGCGATATTCAGTTGTTTACTGCATACCACTGCACGCGCGATATTCGCACCAAAAAATGGAGCTGGCATAACGTCTCCGAGACAGAACACAATATTCCTCGCTGCAAGATGAGCATATCACGCAACTCCGTTCGAGAAAAGCTGAGAAACTGCATGTTTTTCGCGCTGCATCAAAAAATAAAGCGTATTGCATTGCGCGCTCGAGCCATGCTATTACATTAGAGGCATTTTCGCCGCTATATTATCACTCGGGAGTGCCAATGCTTGCACAGCGACTGCAGAAGTGGCACCTTGCGCCATCCGCATCTTTTCGAGATGCGCGCCGTTGAAACGAGCGAAAGGGCAGGCTGGCGAGTGATATGGGACGAGCGTGCGCAGTACGCGCTCCCGGACAGAGCCGTGCAGCCGCCAGGAGGCGCAGCGACGTGCCTCGGCACATGCTCCCGTGGTCTCTAAAATTATGCACTCGACTGTACATGTCTTCTGTGTACTTAGCTAAGTGTTATACTCTAGTCAAAAGGATATGATTTGAACACGGTAATATACAAAGTTTATTCCCGTTAAAGTACCTCGTGATGAGAACAGGTACTGCACGATTTCAATTTAGCTCATGTTGTATGGATGTAGGCTTAGTAATCTCACGGGTTCGAAGGACCGAATTACTGTATGATCATTAGGCAAGCCGCAATGATGAATAGCAGATTAGCTCGGACAACCTAGACTTGTTTAAAGCCTGAAAAATTATAAAACGCTGGCGTTATTGCATTTTGACTTAGGCAATAACCAGGCCACCGGGACCAAAATACGCTGTTATTTAGACCTGAGCTTAGCAGTGCACCACTTGAGCCAGTTAAGCTGCCGCAGTGAGCTTGTTTCTTTGCGGTAATGGTTTTTGCGATAGAAATCATATGGATACTCTCGGCTGGATTTTGCGCTGGCGTCGACGTCGGCATCGCCATCACTCACCCTTATATGTATACGTATCTTTATATATGTAAACGCAAGAACGAAGAATAATCCAAAAAAGTGTCCGGCGCGTGGAATTGATTCTGGGCCCTCTGAATCGTGAGTGCGAGGCATCCACCACTGAGCCACGGAGGAGCACCTCCTTCAACGTTCAAATGGCAAGCTATCTATATCTACCACTTACAGCTGCTTACAGGAATCTCGGGAGGAACTATCGTGTTTTCAGCATGACCAGCAAGATGGCGCCATGAGCACGCATCGCCACATGCTCAAGACGCTTCGGCGCGCACTCTCACTTCCCACGCGTACTTTGTGCAACCGAGAGGAGGGAGGCGACGCTCACTCGTGCGCCCTTTTCTCGTGGTGGGGAAGATCATCCGTCTTGGCTAGCCTTGGGCTTTCATTGGAACAATACTGTTGTAGTTACCGGGCGCACAACGGTCACTGCAATCATTGGACAGTTTGTGTTTGCGAGAAGGGGGCACTTTTCAGACACAGCAAACTAACAACTGAGACGATCATTTCCGTTCATTGGTAGTCGTGAGCACGTTTCGTGCGTCATTTGTACGTGAGAAACTCGTGGCACGTTTCGATCTGCTTGCCATTCTGCGCGTACCTTCCAATTTGTTTCTATTGCGTTCATTAATTCACCTTTGTGACAAAGCTGTGACTTTTTTCCATAGATAAATTTGCTTGAGCACGTAAAGTTTTATTCAAGTAAAAATTCGTATACCTTAACTTCTAAGTGTTTTTATTTGCTACAATTGGCTGGCGCGCTCGTAATTGTTATTATGCTACATTAGCTACAACTTAATGGCAAGCACTGCTGCTGGTGTTAGAGAGTCGTAACTCGGAATATGAAAAAATTAGGCAGATCCCAAGTACCTGAGAATCAACGTATGTGAAGCATGCGGAGGGAAGGTGACCGTGTGGCTATTTTTTCGGGGGGAAGCTCCTTCAAGCGGCACCCGTTCATTGCTCGTAGTCGTAGTCGTAGTGTGTAACCAGTGTGACATTTTGACCTGCAAGTTGGTGCCGGTTTTGAGGTTTCGCCTGTGCTTTGTTGAACAATAAAAAGTTCGTGGCGTGCGCGTTACCTAAAAGCCGAATGCTCCTGTCTCTCATTCCCCATTAGCAGCTTTTGGCATGTACATTGAGCACTATGTGACAAGAAAGGGTTGCTACGTTATACTCGCCGGGCGTAACCTCCTTGGTTTTAGAAAGGTTTAGCGAGCGCTTGGCCGCAGTGCCATGAATACAGTGAACTAGTATGTGCCATGAAGGCGAGGTGGTTAAAGGTGGGAAGTAGACACGAAGTGCAAGCCGTAAGAAAGTGTGCGTGCGCAACTTCTCGTTTATTCCTTGGAATGTCCACTGAATGGCGGTGCTTCTATATCGAGAATATATGATGAAAAGAGGTGATATGGTGGTACTTGGAGTGTTGAATAGATGGACGAACGGACACACAGACGGAAGCATGGATGGACTCACGGATGGCTGCAACGACGGATGGATGCATGGACGGACGCAGGAGCAGATGCGTGGAAGAACGCAGGGATGGACGCACAGATTGCGTGCGGACGCACAAACAGGCGCAGGCACATACGGGCGGATGGACGCATGGGCGGTCACACACACGGATGCATGGACGGACGGAAGCAAGAACGAATGGACAGACGAATGTTTCAACCCACTCTCCATCATTCACTCCGTGGATATGCTGCCATTTTTCTATTGAGGGACACCTCATGAATTGACGCTAATATATATACATATGTTTCAGACACACACATATGTTGGAGAGGTGCATATGTTTATTTAACCAGTTGCTTGGACTTACGCAACAATGTCAACTTGAACATGTGTATTAGCGACACCAGAAGTTGATATAAAGTGCTGATGACCGCGAAGATGCGAGCCCTGAGCACTGCTACATAAGTAAACTTCAACGTATGCACCTAACCACAATTGATGTTGACCCGTCGTGACGGCTTTATCAAAGGAATACGTATGTAATTTTTACGAAATTGGGTGAGCAGCACTGCAACCACTGTTGACGTTTCACGAATATTAGCGTCTATTTGAAAAGAAGTTCCGAGACCTGGCATAGCTCTGGGGTAAAATGCTTGAATGCCACGCAGAATTCCTAGATTCGATTCCTGCTGCGACCCTGAAATTTTTTATTTCCATTCGTCGGTGGGTTAACACTGCCTATTTCAAGTTTTTCTTGAGCCTGAAATATATTCTGTGCGTTCTTTGGGCCAACGCTACTGATGTCGGGTTTTGCTTAACGCTGAGTTTATATTGCCCATGAGTGTTCTCGTCATTCCTGGGTAGTTTCAATCGCTTGTTGAACATACCCACGTACCAGCGGCACGTACTTGCCTGTGGGTATGTGCCACTGTTCGGTGGGAAGTGTTTGACGGCGTACACGACGGGATTGTGACATTACTCAAGTCTTGAGCAGCACGTCACATTTGTCAAACCATCTCACCCCCTCTTGCTAATTTCGGTTCATTCCAAGTGGAGGGGGTGACCACAAGAGCACCCAAACTTAAGCGGCTAGATAGATAGATACATACGCTCAAAGTCACCGAAGTTAACTAAGAAGGGCTTCGCACTTAAAACTATTTGTTTGTGGAACTTCTCTTGAGAAAAAAATGGCAGATCCCACGTACAGTAGGAATCGATGATATGCGAAGGACGAGTAATAAAGGTTGATATGTCACTTGAAACTCAGCGCAACTTTATGAGGGGGAGAAGGTAAATGATGCTGTACATAATTTCTGTGCCTTGATCATCATGTTTGCATGTGTCGTGTAGCTTCGTCATCAATTCACGTCACGTGATACCAAACTTAGTATTTGTGGGGGTAGCGAAACGACCACGAGCACGCTATGATGGCGGTTTGGTGTCATGTTCTTACATGACACGCATGTAAGGATTATCATCTTTGCACCAGTCGTATATTTTCGTCATCCATTGTCGTAAATAATACCAAATGTGGTGTATTTTGAGATAGCAAAACGGCCACGTGCGCATCATGAAGGGCCAAATATACTTCAATGTACCGTTGACGTGCGCGTACTTCTGGGCACAGCGACGCTACGTTAGCAAATCGCGGGCACTCTATTTAGTCTGACGCCCTGCGCCACCGGCGCTAGCAGCGTCCATAGGCGTGGCCCGATGGCAACCTGTGCGAAATGCGGCATGCTGCATTTCCCACCGATGCGTTACCCAGACAACACAGCGTGTCCCTCATTTCGAGATGGAGGGACGCTGGACGCGCTAAAACGCGCATGCGTGAAAGCAACGCAGCGCAGCGCGCCCCCGCAAGTGTATGACAGGGCCGGCACCTGTCGACGCACCGCTGGCGTGACGCGTCGAAATGAACACCGGCGAGCACGCGCACCGCGTCACGTCAAAATGTATTGGCGCTTTGACTGTGGCATGTAGTCATGTTCACACATGCACACATCTCATGATTATTCTGTTTGCACTAGTGATATACCTTTGTAATTCATTGACGTCGCGTAATATCAAATTTAGCTTGCGTGAAGCTAGAGAAATGGCCGCGAGCGCATCATGAAGAGCCCGATATACTCCAATGTAGCGTTGACGTGTGCGCACTCTGGGCACAGCAACGCTACGCTAGCATAACGCAACCACTCTATAGTCTGACGCCAGGCGCGACCGACGCCAAAAGCGTCCCTCGGCGCAGCCAGACGGCAAGCGGTGCGAAATGCGACATGCTGCATTTAGCGCCAGTGCGTTACCCACACAACACTACAGCTCCCTCTTTTAGATGCGGAGCATCTAGTACTCGAGGCTTGTAGTGCGGCGCCGTCCGCAAGCTTCCTCCTCCTTCTTCCACCATCTGTGCATCCCTTCCTCCTCTACACACCGCGCGCGCTTCACTCCTTCACCATCTGTGCACCCTTCCTCCTCTACACACCGCGTGCGCTTCTCCTCTTCACGAACATTCGCTAGCTGTATAATGTAGGGCGCATGTGCCGTCACGCTTCGAGAACATCGGCAGCTGACGCGCGCGCATGTGCCGTCGCGCTTCGAGAACATCGGCAGCTTACGCGCGCGCATGCGCCGTTGCGCTTCTCCCCCTTCTCGAACATTCGACAGCTGACAGTGCATGCGCCGTCGCGCTGTATATATACTCAAGGTCGGTGCTCGCTCGCTCAGTTTCCGCTCGTCGGTTGGTTTGTACGGCGCGTCGACGTCCGAGGTCGCAATGATCGACGTCCCTTCGACCAGCGCCGGCCAAAGTGTTGGCGGAACCGCATTGGATAGTCGAATACATGGCGTCGCGACACCCGCTGAAACGCGCAACGCACGACGACTGCAAACACCACCAGCCGACCACCATTCGCGGAACCTGCATCGACCACGTCTTTGCAAATTTTGACTTACGACCGCTGCAACCCGATCCACTCACTCTTCACTTTACCGACCAAAAAGCCATCGTGCTCAAAGTTCGTCGCAATAAACAAACACCGCCCTTTCGCATACGTGTCGTACGTGTTCACTATTTAACAACCCTCCTACAACCACGTTAACCAATTTAGCCAGCGACCCAAGTAAGTCGTAATTTAACACCCCATTTCACAACCACGTTAACCAATTTAGCCATCGACCCAAGTCAGTCGCACTTTAACACCCCGTTAACCAATTATATGCTCCGCATCCTCCTCAGTGTTCCCCCGAGGGAAGCTGCGGGCAATTTTTTTTGTGATGGAGGTATGCCGGATGCGCTGAAACGCACAGGCGTCAATGCAACGCAACGCGGCGCGCGCCTGCGAGTATAAGGCAGGATGGCCTCCTAGCGTCGCAACGCCGGCGTTAGGCGTCGATATGAACGCCGACGAGCACGCGCACCGCGTCACGTCGAAATGTATTGGCGCCATGGCTGTGACATGCAGTCATGTTCTCACATGACACACATCTTATCATTATCATGTTTGCACTTGTCACATACCTTTGTTATTCATTGACGTCAAGTAATACCAAGTTTGGCTTGTGTGAAGCTTGCAAAAGGGTCGCGAACGCATCATGAGTGTAGCATGTAGGCATGTTGTTATATGACACGCATGTCGTGATTATCATGTTTGTAAGTGTCATTTACCTATATCTTCCGTTCGCTTCGCGTAGTACCCACTTTGGTACATGTGAAGCTAGTGAAGTGACCGCGAGCGCATTATTAGTTAGGCATGTAGTCATGTTGTTACATGACATGCATGTCGTGATTATTATGTTTGTATGTGTCATTTAACTATGTCCTCTGTTCGCGTCATGTAATAACGAATTCGGTACATGTGAAGCTAGCAAAACGGCCGCGAGCGCATCTTGAGCGTAGCTAGTAGTCATGTTGTTACATGACAAGCATCTCATGTTTATCAAGTTTGCACCAGTACCATACCTTCATCATCCATTCGCGTCCCGTAAAATTATATTTGGTATAAATGAAGCTAGCGAAACGGCTGCCAGTGCATCATTAGCGTGGTATGTAGTCACTTTGTTACATGACACGCATGTATTGATTATCATGTTTGCACCTGTCACATACCTTCGTAATCCATTCACGTACCGTAATACTAAATTTGGTATATGTGACGCTAGCGAAACAGCCACGCGCGCATCGTGAGCTTGGTATGCAGTCATGTTACATGATACGCATGTCATGATTTTCATGTTATGGTCTGTCACTAGAGTTCGCCACGCAATCATGTCCTACCATGCCAGTTTTGCAACATGCTATGTGAATTAAACCATTGCAAGAGCTGCAGGACCATGAAATGTAAATCATGACGTTCATGACATCCATATTATGATTTTCATGTTATGACTAGTCAAATATGCTCTTCATAGAGTCATGTTATGCCATTCGAAATTTTGTGTGGATATCAATATTGAAACGGCCAGGAAAGCTAAATGTCGTAGGCGGCTAGATAGATAGATAGATAGATAGATAGATAGATAGATAGATAGATAGATAGATAGATAGATAGATAGATAGATAGATAGATAGATAGATAGATAGATAGATAGATAGATATGCTCAAAGTCGCCGAAGTTCACTAAGAAATGCTTCGCATTTAAAAATTGGATGCAAAATTGTTTTTGGCAGTGATTCACCAAGACTTTTCCCAATATATTTTTTGTGGGAGACGTGATGGTAGTTAAATGCACACAAACAGATGACAGAAAAACTGTTTTCTTTATTTGGATGTCGAGAGTGTTGATCCGCGACAATAGTTGCAGGATGCTTTACATACTGCACTGTAAAGCACATGCCCGGTATTTTATTCACACCTTCTCTTTTTTATCCGTCTTGATGCAGTCAAGTGCTGCATCATGAAAAAGGAACCACATTTTAAGCAAATGCCAATTTTTCTCATTGTGTTATTGTTTCTCATTTTGCGATAAAATAATGCGATAGATGTTAAAAATGGCGTTTGAGGTGTTTTTCTCATTTAGTTTCATTGCATTTCTGTGTCAACCTCATTTTATTCCATCACACTTTATTTTACCCCGAGGGCCGAAGTATTACAATGGGAAGTGGTTAACAGTACATACAAAATTGAAACATTGACAAAGCAGAAATTGTGGCTAAGTAACACATCAAATAAATCATCAGATAAGTACGTGAGTGATGGTATCGAAAATACTATTGTGAAGCTTGATTGCCGGGAAGTTGATTGTATTCTTGAGACGTCGTGGGAATAATTATTTGTTACTGGTTCTGTTATGGCAGCGCATTAATGCAACCTTACCCTATAAAAACGAATTATGCGACAAGAAAGGAAAGAAAGGGACGATATCAGGTTGTCACGCCGGTAGGAAAGGTCGAAATATAAATTATGAAACAAAGGAAGGCGAAAACACTTGCGTCGGAAGTATAGGAGAGGAAGTAGTAAGGAGTTTTCCATAAAAGTTACTCTTGATGTTCGGCTGTGATTGCTATGAATGAAACCAACGGCTATATTTTTAGTTCGTTCAAGCGATCGAATATGGGTTGCAGAGAGAGGGTCCCAAAGGGACGATGCGTAATTACTTTTTTTCTAATGAGTGTTTGATTTAGGTATAATTTGATGAGGGAAGTGCAGAAGAGAGTTTCACCGGATATATCGTAACATGCGGTAAGTACTGCTAACGTGAAAAGACCAGGAAAGTGTCGAGGTTACGTAAACGCCAAGGCACTCTGCGAATTTCACAGCTTCTAGGGTAATTTAAATAGGATGATAGTTTGGCGGAAGAAATATGTTACGAGTTACACGCATTGTTTCACTTAGGACACGTTTAGTTGCATTAGCAATACGTCACACCAGATAGAGACAGCATTATTGTCGCCTTGTAGAGATCTGTCGTTGTTAACTGCGATTTCGTGGAGGATAACGCACTGATCTGTGAAGACATAAATGTTAAAGCAAACATTGTTTGTTAAGCAGTTATTGCAGATGAGGAAACGAAGCGGGCCTAAAACTGATCCCTGCAGAACACTAGACTCCACAGGGTTGAACAAAGATGTATGACTGTTTAGTGTGACGTGTTGTGACCGAATTGAGAGGAAATGTTCAAACCGTCTAAGCAGGCTGGGATTGACAATTTTACAAGATTTAAAGAGGAGAAGCTGGTGACATACTCGGTCGATGGCGAAGCATGTCGGTGATATACTTGGGATGGGCCTGAAGACCCGCCGGCTAACAGGCTGTCTTGTGGAACAAGAGACGGTTCGTCCGAAGTAAATGCTTTATTGGAACATCAAATGAAAACAATAGATGGCTTTGTGCCATATACTGAGAGTCAGCTCGTGAGGCGTCATTGCGATTGTCATAAACTATGTCTTATAGGTGGGAGACGACAAAATTTCTACAATCTTCTGGCCCAGCACTAATTACAACGCTAGGCTATCGATTCCCCTCCCCCCCCACCGAAATTTCAGAGGTCTAGCCCAGCCACCTTTATGCCTTCACTCTAATAATATTGAATCTCTGGAGCACTTCTTTCGGATGGTACGAAGACGCGGAAAAAAACGAAAAGATTACAAAAACAAAAGAACACCTTTGAAAGTTGGACCGAAATTTGTCGCTTCCGGCGATTCTTTCATTTGGTACAAGCCCATTGCGTTTCAGCCCCAGGATCAATTTCAACGCATTATTCCACTTTTTACGAGAGTATAAAATACTTGAGTGCAGTTCAACTGTGCTTTATTTGCAGTTGTCAAAATATCCTGTTGTTTTGTGGGATTTAGTAGCCTATAGTTTCTTTTTTTGTAATCTTATAGGGCGAAATAATTATTCTGTAAGGAATAAACAATTCATCATTAGGCCGTTCCCTCAATAAGTGATTCACTTTACTAAGCAATGCACCATTCTTTGGAAGGTCTATCCCAATTAGTGGGTCGTGCCAAGATGCTGAGAAACCTACCAACCAGATGGCGTTACACTACTTCCACAGAATAGGGAAGCTACAGGGTGGTTGCATCCTGCTCTCACATCAGAGTAAACAGAACGAGATTTCGCACACGTAATAGCCTGACTTTGTCTAGGAAAACTCGAACATACATTTATCAATGCTAAATCGTATTTAGTGATTTTCCAGCTCAGGCTGTAAGAATGTACTTCTCATTGTTTAAATGAAGTAATGCCGCAGGTTGAATTACGATGCTTAGGCCTTACCTGTCAAGGCACAGGATGACCGCGTTACAAGCGAGGAAGACAAGTGGATAGATGAGGCAGACGCGTGTCGACAACGATGACTGTGAGACCTTTTTAATGACATCAATAAAGGGTTCCTTTGTCGTATTTGTGAACTGCCATCCCGAACTGTGAGAACGTTCTACTATTTCTCGACGGCGTGAAAGTAGCCACAGAGAAGCCTTCTTGGCTGGAGTCTGGTCAGGGCAAAGGTGTGGATCTTGACTCCGATTGGTCTTATTTACGGTTTTGTGGAATATACTATTGTTATGTACTTGTTTATTTTTGCATGAATTGTTTAATGTTGCCTTATAAAGTGTCATTTTCTTGCTACCATAAACTCCCGTCTCCTTCTCTCAAATCCGAATAATTGGCAAGCGCTCCCGAGATAACCTTGACAGAAACACCAGTGGGGCGAGCGAGCAGGATCATTTATATGAATCTCGCTCGCTGGATTCCGTGCCGACCGGTTGTGCCCTCGCGATCTCCGACGTCAGCATAGCTTTGGCCGGCTGGGCTCGCCCTACGTCATCTCCTGACGCCGACCTCCGACGACAGTGTAGCTATGACCGACTGGACTTGCTCTATGCCACCTCCTGACGCCGACAAGAGCTCTCGCAAGTGGTGCCCCGTCCGCGGACTCCTGTGACCGTGTTTCCATCTTTCCTATCTCTGCTATCCCCTCGATATGTCGTCGCTCTCTGGCTTACCACCTCATGCCTCTTTTAGATGCGGAAGCGTCTTATACTCGCGCCTTGTAGTGCGCCGTCCGCGCCGTCCGCGCCGTCCGCACCGCTTCTCGAACATTCGACAGCTGACGCGCGCGCATGCGCCGTCGCGCCGTCGCCCACTCTTCCACCATCTGTGCATCCCTTCCTCCTCTACACACCGCGCGCGCTTCACTCCTCCGCCATCTGTGCACCCTTCCTCCTCTACACACCGCGTTCGACATCTACAATTCTCCTGATTCTCCAGTGGACGCGCATGTGGCGTCGCGCTTCGAGAACATTCAACAGCTGACAGTGCATGCGCCGTCGTGCTGTATATATACTCAAGGTCGGCGCTCGCTCGCTCAGTTGCCGCTCGTCAGTTGGTTTGTACGGCGCGTCAACGTCCAAGGTCGCGGTGAAATGAATTCCAACGAATCCACAAACACAATGATCGACGTCCCTTCGACCAGCGCTGCCCTTTCGCATACGTGTGTAGGTGTTCACTCATTTAACACCCCCTCCTACAACCACGTTAACCAATTTAGCCATCGACCCAAGTAAGTCGCAATTTAACACCCCATTTCACAACCACGTTAACCAATTTAGCCATCGACCCAAGTAAGTCGCACTTTAACACCCCGTTAACCAATTATATGGTCCGCATCCTCCTCAGTGTTCCCCCGAGGGAAGCTGCGGGCAATTTTTTTCTCTGTCTACACCTTTATCCCTATCATTTTAATCCCTCCTCACCCCCATCCCTTGTGAGCTACTGTTGAGGTGTCACTCGCTGAAGGAGACAGTTACGGCGCTCACTTTTCTCTTCCTTTCTTTCTTAGAACCACTTTGTGTGTGTGTTGTGGTGAAGCCAACGGAAGCGCGCCATGACGAGAAAAAATGGTAGCGTTGCTTTCCCCATTTTAGTGACATTAGGTCGTCTTTGCCTATGGCGCAATGGCGGCCGCCCGAAACGCTAGGCACATTAAGCTGTGTCTACTACCTGTGGTAAGCCACACCATGTGTTTTGATTGAGCCACCTATGTTATAATCACCATCATCATCATCGGCCTAACTACGCCTACTTACAGGGATTAAGCTTTTCCCATGCCAGCCAGTCAACTCGGTCCTGTGGTCGTTGGTGCCACCGCATACTCGAATCTCATCTGCCCACCTAACTTTCTGTCTTACCTCCACGCGCTTGCCTTCTCCGGGAATTCTGTCAGCTACCCTTATTGACCAGCGGATATCCTGCTTACGCACTGCGTGCTCGACCCATGTCAATTTCTTCTTAATTCCAACTATGATATCCTTAACCCCGGTTTGTTCTCTGACCCACTCGGCTGTCTTTTCGTTTCTTAAGGGTACGCCTATCAATTTTCTTTCCACCGCTCGCTGCGTTGTCCTCAATTTGAGCTGAACGCTCTTGGTAAGCCTCCAAGTTTCTCCTTTATAGGTAAGTACTGGCAAGATGGAGCTTTTACATACGTTATTTTTGAGAGATATTGGCAATCAACCAGTCAAAAATTGTTGTTGCTTCTCGAACGTGCTCTCCTACTTTCTCATTTAGCTATCTTGAATTGTTTGCGCAGGGTCTTGGAGACACAGAACAGAACATAAACGGGTGCAAACAGTGTCTTGTGCCCATTTATGTTCTCCTTAGTGTCCCCATGTGCCGGCGCAAACATTTCAAAATGAGTAAGTTCTAACTAGGCTAAATCGTAGTTTTGCTTCAGCTTATTCTTCTAGTTATTTCTATCTTGTGGTTCGCCTCCGTGGTTACTACCAGTCCTAAGTAGGCGTATTTTTTTACAACTTTCGGTGCACTGCTGCCTTTAAAGTAGCGCTGTTCTCTTCTGAAGTTGTACATATGTTTCGTTTTCTGCAAAGTAATTTTAAGACCTACCTTTTTGTTCTTGTCTTAATCAGTATTCATTATTAACATTACTACCCCCTGAGTTACTGAGCTGTGCAATATCATTGGTGAAGCGCAAGTTACTATGCTCTTCTCTTTTACATCTCATGCCTATCGCTTCCAATTACAAGCCCCTGAAAGCCTCCTATAAGCACGCGGTAATAGCTTCGGGGAGATCGTAACCACTTGCCCTACACCCTTCATTTTTTGGTATTCTGTCGCTTTCGTTGTGGAGCACTATAGCGGCAGTTGATCACCAGTAGATTTCTTACAGGATAATTATATATGCTTCGTGGCACGCTGGTTTCGCAGTGTCTTCATGACAACTAATATCTCTACTAAATCAAATGGCTTCTCGTAGTCTATGAAGGCTATGTATTCGGTGTGTACTGGGCACTTTTCTATGACCCGATTGATAGTATGAGCCTGGTTGGTTGCTGATTAGTTTGTTCAAAATCCTGCTTGGCTTTTCAGCTGATTGAATGTTGTCTTAATTATGTTAGCTAATACCTTTGTAAACAGCCTCAATACAAAGGAGAGCAAGCTTATAGGCCTGTAATTCATGTCCTTGTCATTCCCCTTTTTATGAATTAAAGTGATCTTGGCCTTCTTCCCGGTTTCTTCTACCTTCTCTGTCAGAAGGCACTTTTTAAACAAGTTGGCTATTTTTCTATCGCAATGAGTCCTCTGTATTTCAGCAGATGTGACGTTACCTGATCTTCACCAGCATCTTTACATTCCCCCATTACTTGTTGGATGTCACCTGCGTTACTTCTACTTCTTACATTATGGTCGTAGTTGTCCCAGCTACTGTATAGACCTCGGTAAAGCTCCTCTGCTACTGTACCTGTCCCATAAATATTGGCAGCGACATTGACTTCCTTGTCCCTTAGTGCACACATCTGGTTATTGCCTATCCAAAGTTTTCTATTTACAGCTTTGATGCTTCCTCCGTTCTTTAGACCATGTTCAATTCTCTCCACGAGATACCTTCTAACATCATATATCTTACGCTTAACATTGAAGTTCTCTTTTGTCTGTGGTATTTGAGGCCTTCATGCTTTGGCTTTTCTTATTGAGGGCCTTCGTCTTTTGGTACAGCTTGCCAGTGTCCTGTCAAACTACTTTACCACCAACTTCCACTGCACATTCCCAAATGATACTCGTCTTATGATCATTTATTGCACCAACGCTAAGGGTGGTTTCCTCCGTAGGAGCCGAGCATCTCTTTCAGATAAAGAGTGCTTATCAGCGCAAATAATAGGGCAGGAGGAGACAGGAGAAGAGCCGAGACAGAGCACTGAACTGCCAACAATTTATTTCTTGCGAAGGTCTTGGCTTTTGTACAGTCACCAGTCAGAATCGTCATGCGCGAAACACAATGACAATGCATAAGTACATCACACCGACAAGCAAAGGAACAAGTTTTCCTTATCGGTGAGCGCGACAGAAGGGGTGCTAACACAAGCATCTATAAATGAGCAAATCTTTTCTCCTTCTATGATCTCGCATGTGGTGCGATCCCTGTATCTTGCAGCAATAGTACACTCTGAAAATATTAGCCGGCAGCCACACGTGCTGCAGTGAACGGACAGTCTTTCTGGTTTATAAAATCCAATTTGTACATATGTTCCCTCAGGCTCTCATTTATACAACAACCTGTTTTGCCGACGTAATACCTTCCACACCATAACAGGAGCTGATACAACACATTACAGATGCAATCTCTAAATTTATTTGCATGTTTTGTAGTGAAACTGAGAGTGGGTCTGACGGAGCAACAAACAGCTTGCACAGGTGACTCAGTTGAGTCACCTGTGCAAGCTAATTGATAAAAGGTAAAGTTCGTACAGGCCTACGCGCCTACATACAGCCATGATGAGGTATTGATGACGTACGTACTTGTTGATGAAAAGGACATGTGATGTCGTCTCGAACACAAGAACCCTGGGAAAGCTGGAGGACTGGGTGAATTGAGAGGAGGCTCCCTCAAACTTTGTGCACCATTCATCGCACCCTTCCTTAACCTTCTATACTCGAAATAATTGAGAACGGAAAGCCTGCCTAATGGCTTTAAGGTGCCATGTGTTGTGCCTGTGTATAAATCAGGTGCTCGAGCATTGGTCAACAACTACGCACCGTTATCCATGATAAGTATAGCCTGCAAAATATTGGCAAACATTTTATGTAGCAATCTAATGACACACACAAGCAATCAAAATCTTCGCAATCCAACACATCATGGTTCATGTCGAGCGCTTTCCTGCATAACTCAGTTACCAGAAATTGTTTTCAAAGTTTGCAGTGCACTGGATGAATGTTCCTTTGTCGATTCGACATTTGTAAACTTCAAAGATCCATCCGACGACGTGATAATCAATTGCTTGTATGTAAGCAACGTTGGTTTATTATCAATGAACAGGTGATAATATGGATTCGGGAATACGCGTACTTGTCCTTGCGTTCTCAGTTCGTAGTAGTAAATGGCGCAGAATTAGGTTCAGCAAGCGTATTATCTGGAGTCCCTCAGGGCTCAGTGTTGGGCCCCTTGCTCATTTTAATATTCATAAATTATCTTTCCGACACCATCGCTTCTTATGCCAGCTTGTTTTTTGATTATATAATGATATATAGGAAAGTTACAAGCGTTGATGATACCAATAATTCACAAAATAGTTTAACAAAAATACAAAACTGGTGCCATGAAATAAATGTGCAAGTAGACGTGCAGAAAACTTTTCACGTGATTTTTACAAACAACTATATGGCACCGACACTTTTTGATCACTCTGGTTCTTCATTACAAACTATATTTTAGTATAGGTTCTTGGGCGTATTTTCATTTCACTAAAGCAAACACGTAAGGTGTTTGGAACTTCGCGGCCTAACACATAGCTGTTTCCTCAGCTGGCCCGCGTTCTTTTCCAAAGAGCTACGTCAGAAGAATTTTACAGGATATGCTTGCTGTGTAGGACCTTCCCACAAATACGGATTGCAAGATGCTTTAGCGAGTACAGAACATTGATGAAAATCATGCTATTGGTAGCTATATATCGAAGAAACATTAGCATGACTGCTGCAAAGGAGGCATTAAAAAGAAAGCTTCTGGAAGAAAGAAGGCAAATTTTGCGCTAGAACCTTTTTTCACAGTGTATATCATGAACAAAGTGAAACAGACCGTGATTAGTAGATTATTCAGTCTCATTATATATCCAGACGATCAGATCATGGAGCTCAAGGTTAGAGAATATAGCTGCGGGACTCATCTTTTCAAAAGCACGTTTTCCCCCGAAACAGCTACTGTATGAAATCGTCTATTGCTAACACTGTCAGCATACTAGCTAACGAAGCTTTGCCGGCCGCTCTCTGACATCTCCTTTTGTCTTGGGGTGTAGTAGAATTTGATCAAATGTTTGACTGGTATCACGTAGATTGTTTTATTTTAGGAGCGTGGCTCCTAATAGTCTAACCTTGTCCCGCGCGTGGCGTAACAGAGAGAAGAAAAAACGATAAGAAATTGGCAGACCCCACGTACAGTGGGAATCGGTAAAATGCGAAGCACGAATGAGGAATTTTGACGTGTGACTTTGAAATCACCACAAAGTTACGCGGTTGTGGTAAATTATGCCGTACACGACTTTCGTGTCATGATTATCATGTTTAGATGTGTCGTTTACCTTCGTCATCTACGTGATGCCAAATTTAGTATATGTGAAGCTAGCGAAACAGCCACAATTACGCCATGAACGTGGTATGTTGTCATGTTCTTGCATGACACGCATGTCATGATTATCATTTTCGCAACAGTGACATACCTTCGTCATTCATTGACGTCACTTAACAGCAAAATTGGTATATGTGGAGCTAGCGAAACGGCCGCGAGTGCATCATAAGGGTGGCAATTAGTCATGTTGTTACGAGACATGGATATTATAATTATCTTGTTTGCACCAGTCCCATACCTTCGTCATCCAATGACTTACCATAATACCAAATCTTGTATATGTGACGCTGGCGAAATGGCCGCGAGTGCATCACGAGCGTGGCTTGTAGTCATGTTGTTACAAGACACGCATGTTATAATTTTCGTCTTAGGGTCTGTCGCTTGTGCTCGCCATGCAATCATGTCATACCATACCAGTTTTGCAACACGTCATGTGAACGAGACCACTGCATGAACAGCAAGACGATGAAATGTAAATCGCATATGTGCCACGACATACATGTTATGACTAGTCAAATATGCTCGTCATAATGTAATCTTATGCCCTACCAAGTTAAGTATTGATACCTTTTTCCAAACGACCAGAAGAGCTAAATGTCCTAGGCAGATAGATAGATAGATAGATAGATAGATAGATAGATAGATAGATAGATAGATAGATAGATGGACGGAGGGATAGATAGATAGATAGATAGATAGATAGATAGATAGATAGATAGATAGATAGATAGATAGATAGATAGATACGCTCAAAGTCGCTGAATTTCGCTAAGAAATGGTTCGCATTTAAAAAGGAAGGCAGTATATTCCGAACAATATATTAGACGGCGCTGTCTCATATATTTACACAGAAACTGCTGTTGAGTGAGCATATTCTAGATGGCACTGCACCACTACTCTCCGATTGGCTGCTACGTGGGTTTGGCCTGGGTGCGCGAGGAAGGCGTGCCTTCCTCAATCTCCTTGATAGTCGCCGTACGTGGCATATCGTAGGTGGGGCATGGACAAAGCGGAGTGGCAGGCGTGTTGAAGACGCTCACGCTCGGCTTCCTGAGCTCTCGTCTCGTCAATGTTGCTCGCGCGACATCTGAATTCTCGAACGCGATCGGGCGCGTGCATGGACGCACGGACACACAAATGGTTGGACGATCTGATGCATGCACGGACGGACGGCCAGACAGACAGACGGACAGACATACGAACGGACGGACGTGTGTGTAATAATGGATGGACGTATGAACTGACGCGCGGATGAATGAATGGATGGACGCATGATCGGAAGCATTGATGGACGCATGGAAGGAAACACCAACCAACGCACGGATGGATACATGGATGAACGGACAGAATCACAGTTGGACCTATGGAGGCTTTGCCCCACTCATCATTGTTCACTCCGTGAATATGCAGTGATTTCTTTATGTTTAAGGCAAAATTCATTTTTTACCCTGTTCATCTAGGTTAGACAAACTTTATGTAATTGTAATGGCAACAATGTGTGCCACTATTTCTCCTTAGTAATCGTGGTTGTAAACATGTTTTTTTTTTGCTCTACCAATTTGGTTGAAATTTATGATGTATAAATTTTTGTGACCCCCTCCCACTGTGAAGCCTGAATGGCGCTGTTGTATATCTTATGTCATAAAGAAAAAAAATTAGTTGAAAGCTTCTATGAACACCTGAAATCGTAATGAGTAAAGTAAACACGCAGTATACCGTACTAATGTGCGACTTCAGTGCCAATGCAGTGAGCAAAAAAGCTGGGGAACAGGCAGTAGGGAATTAGGGCATCGGTAGTGAAAATGCCAGAGCGGAGTTATCAGTAGAATTCACAGAACACCGCAATTTACAGATCATCAATACGTTCAACTGAAAACCAGAGATGCGTAAGTGGGCATGAGGGAGCTCTATAAATGAAAGTAAAAACACAACGGACTTTAAACTGAGTACAAACCCAGGCATTATGCGGAATGTGGAAGTGCTTGGCAAGGTACGATGCAGTGGTGAGGTCATTCTTCTACAGTGTGCTAATAAACGAGTATAAGTATACACCTGAAACAGTTATACGAAGTCCAAGACACACCAAGTTATAGATTTATTGTTGCGATATCAGTTATATCGACACTCTCAGCCGTATTTTGCCACTGCCGTCGGCATCGACGTCCGCATCGATGTCATGCACCATATATATATATATATATATATATATATATATGAAAACGCAAGAAAAAAAATTCAAGAAGAAAACTCTGGTGCGCGGAATCCAAAGTGGGACATACGCGTCTTAAATGCGAGGTGTTACCACTGAGCCACCATAGAATACCTCCTTGGACGTTGAAATGCTAGGCTATTTATATCTACCACTTACCGCTGTTAGCGGGTACCTCGTGGGCGAACTTTTCTGTTTTCTGCATTATCAGCCAGATGGCGCAGTGAGCACACGGCGGCTTTCATATCTCACGCGTACATTGGCCCATGTAGAGAATAGGGGGCGTACGCTCTATCAAGCGCCATTATCTAACAGTGGGGAGGATCGTACGTCTCGTACGTATTCTGTTGTAGCTACCAGGCACGCAAAGGTCACTGCAATCGTTGCACATTCTCCGCTTGCGAAAAGGGCACGCTTTTCAGACAGGGCGAAGTAACAACCGAATCGCTTATTAGCGTTTATCTGTAACTGTGAGAGCGTTTCGTTGGTCATTTGTGCGTGAGAAACGCGGGGCATGTTTCGATCGGCTTGCCATCCTGCGCGTAATCTTCCAATTTGTTGCCATTGCGTTCATTGCTTTGCCTTTGCGGCAAAGCTGTGACTTTTATTTGTGAATATATTCGTCGTGATTGGCTCACGAACAATATTTTAAGGCAGCTGATTCCATTCAATAACAGCAAGCACTGAAGCAGATTATAAAATATGTTAGTACGACAAAGAAAGGTCATTAATTAATTCTTTGTTCAGGTTAGCAGATGTGAGGTGGGTAGATTTTCAAAAGAGTAGACAGTTGAGAATCGTTGTGACATATTTTGTGAAAGAAGAACATAAATGACAAAAGTCTGCTTCACTTTAAAGATGAAAAATTTAGTAACAGTTTGATTTGAATAATAATGGATATATAGACTATTTTTTTTCTGAAATGGGCAATTTTTGCCTGCATTAAGCATTTTCGACGAAGTCGGCAGCACTGCATAATGGGGTGGCATGTCAGGTGCAGAAGCGAGCGTATATATAAGCTTCAGAACAAATTAGGATTCAGTTGCCTGCGTGTAGCCCAAGAAGCGGGTGAAGCCGTTGTTCAGAGGTACCTACTTCACGCTGGTCGCGAAAACCAGTGGAAGAGTTTTCGAAGCAGTGTCATACTAACAGTGCTAAAATCTTTAAAGACAAGGCGAATGCTCGAAGAAAGAAAAAAAATGGGAGGAAAAGAACGGCAGGGAGGTTAACCAGCCCATAGGCAGCCGGTTTGCTACTTTGCGCATAGGGGGGGGGGGGAGACGAAAGATGGAGAGCTGAGAGGGATGAGAGATAAACGCAGCACATTCAGCAGCACACGCGCTCACACTCAGTCATATTCCAGTGTTGTCTGTCCTGGTGTGTGGCATTGCTGTTACCGCCGCTTCAAGTCGGTGTCGCACAGGAATTTGAACAGAGCTTTTGTCGCCTTCTTGTGCGATGTCTTCTCTCAGGCACTTGACAGAATAGTGTCCACAGGCATTTGGCTGCTGTCGATGCACGCAAGAACGAACGCCAGTGACTTTCTCTGGATGCCATACAACGGACAGTCACACAGGATGTGGTGTAGCGTCTCTTCGCAATGACAGGCATCGCAGAGAGCGTTGTCAGCCATTCCTATGACAAAGGAATAAGATTTTGTAAATGCCACTTCTAGCCATGAGCGATGAATAAGGGTGATTTCTTTTCGGTCGAGCCCAGTGGGCATGCGGAGAGCCATCAAAGAGGACAGGTGGTGTTGACGATTCGTCTCGTTGCTTGGTGGGCAACATAGTGAAAACGTGACTTCACGCGCAAGTCATCGAGGATTACTGGCTGCATCGGTCCACGAAAGTGGTATTGCTTCTTGTCGTGTTCCTTCAAGAGGTGCCCGCGTGGCAGTATCGGCATGTTCGTTCTCTATGGCGCCCAGTAACTTGGCAGCCACTGAAACGTCACACAATGCCCTTTCTCGTGTGAAGTGTGGAGAAGGCATCGAATTCAAAAACAAGCTGTTCGTACGGCCCGAAACGCAGTGCTGAGAGCACAGATTATAGGGCAGCCCTTGAGTCACTGAAAATCGACCATTGTTGCGGTGGTTCTCGATTGACCACACAAAGTGCAGCGCGCAAAGCCGCTAGTTTCGCTGCTTTAGAAGCCGTGGAGTGGTCAGTCCTAAAGCTGATGGTAACACCTCTTGCTAGGACAACTACTGCACCTGACGAGCACTGGTGGTTCGTGGAGCTATCGGTATATATACGTACATTGTCTGAATATTTCTCGTGCAAATGTAGAAGAGACAGTTGTTTCAGCACCGGCGATAAAAGCTCAGATTTCCTTCGAATCACTGGTACACTAAGATGCACTGTGGGTCGAATAAGACACCAAGGGGTATCGATGGTTTAGATGCCATAGTGAAACCCGAGGGAAGTTTCTCGTTGTACTTCACAATTATTTTAGCGAACAATGCTTGGCGCCTCTCTGAAGGCAACAGTGCAAGGTGATGACAGGGAGCACGTGCAAAGTGTCCGATTTTCGTTCTCAGGACCTCTACAACAATATGAGTTTTTATCGGATAGTCACCAGCAATTGCAGTTGTTGCCGCTGTTGACGTAGATCTGGGCAGACAAAGGCACACTCTCAGTGATTCGACTTGTACTGTCTGTAGACACGATCATTGGTCTTGCAAGTATTGCTAAGCACGGGCCAGCCATATCCCAGGAAACTGAGAAACAGGGCTCTTTAGAGTTCCATCAATGCATCTACTGGCATCCCCCACGTCTTTCCCACAAGAAACTTGAACAATTGAAAAATAGCAGTCAGGCGCTTCTTCATATAGTCTACATGCAGACTTCAACAGAGGTCCCTATCAATAACGATGCCCAGAAACCAGTGGGTTTTGGCGTAAGAAATCGGTCGCCCGCAGATTGACATGACATAAGGGGCCATTGGTTTGCGAGTGAAGGCCACCAGCGTGCATTTTTTTGGCGATATGCTTAAAGCTTGTTTTAACAAGTAGTTTGCAATCATAGTTGCTGCTCTTGGAAGCAGGGAACGTATCTGAGGCCATATGACTGCCGAAGTCCAGACACACATGTCGTCTGCGTAAATTGAGATTTTAATGGTACCTGGCCAGTATTCAGCAACGCCAATTAGTGCAAGATTGAATAGCGTCGGGCTAAGAACTCCACCTTGAGAAACACCCCTAAATGTATAGGGTCGCGTAGTTGGGCCATGTTCTGTTAACACAAAGACTGATCTTGCAGCCAGGTAACTCAAAATCCACCAAAAGACTTGACAGCCAAGGCCAACCACCGCAAGAGCACCGAAAATGGCTTCATGTAGTACATTATCTACCGCGCCTTTCACACATAGAAACAAAGCTCTAGATTGTCGCTTACGGTATCTTTCGTTCCGAACGTACGAAACTAGATCAACAGCATTGTCAATGGTAGAGCGGTCACGCCGGAAACCGGCCATGGAATTCGGATAAATCTTGTAGTATTCAAGATGCCACCCCAGGCGGCCTAGTATCATCCGTTCCGTTATCTTCCCTACGCAGCTGGCCAGTGCTATTGGGCGGTATGAGGCGAGTTCGAGTGGGTATTTGCCCTGCTTCAAGATGGGTAACAAGGGGCTTACTTTCCTGTCGTCAGGAACATTTCATCCTGCCACGAGATGTTGTAAAGGCTTAACAGTTCTCTCTTTGCACCTTCCCCACTGTTGCAAAAGGCTCGGTACGGAATACCATGTGGGCCCGAAAAGTTGAAGGCCTGCAGAGAGCTAGTGCCGCCTCGAGCTCTTCCATTGCAAAAGGCTGGTCCATGTGGTAGTCACGGGAACGGGGGACGTCACCTCTGACGGGAGAAACTGAAGGAGTGGCTTGAATGGTGATCTGCGCACAGAAATTTTCTGCAACATTGATGTCTTGCCTCCCTTGAAATAGAGCGTGCGCTTTGAATTGAAAACACTGTTCTGTAGGGTGACGCAGACGTTGCACTGTTTTCGAATTGTGTGAGAGTGGCTTGCGAGGGTCTAGTGACTGGCAAAACGTTGTCCATAGTTTCGATGCTAATTTATTCATGCGACGCCGAATCTTCTTTTGAATCCTGCTGGCTGCCCTAAGATCGTGAATTGATTTTATACGCCACTACCGACGCTCCGCCCGGCGTCGAAGTGCTTGGAGTCGCTCCAACTCTATGTCCAAGTCGTTTCACGTGAAGATATCATCGCTGTGTGAGTGGCGTTTTGCATTGTGCTGGTAATTGTTTGCTCTAACCCAGATCGTGGGCCATCGCTGCAAGCATCTTTCATATCAGATTTGAAGTTTGTCCATTGGACTGCTCGAATGGTCGTCCGTGGACCACAACTAGACAAGCCTTTGATGTTAAGGTGGATTGAAATCTGATCGCTTCCTCGTGTCTCAACAACTAGAAACCACTTCACTTATCTCGCGAGGGAGTTGGAGACAAAAGCAAGGTCGAGACAGCTGCCGTACGTCACCACTCGAAGAAAAGTGGGGCTACCGTCGTTAGGAAATGTAAGCCGTAGTTGTAGGGATGTTTGCTAACCTGCGTCCTCTTGCATTTGTCCACGTATTTCCCCATGCGTGACGGTGCTCATTGAAATCACCTACGATGACCCATCGTGCAGGACACACTCTGAAAATATCCGCTAGTCTCCTGGAATCAAGATAATTAGACGGCGATATATAAACGCCTATGAAAGTTGGAAACGCCTATGAACGAGAGTTGGTTCTTTTTCACAGTGATGCAAACATACTGATTGTCATCGTTAGGCGTAATTGGTTGCACAACATACGTCAGTTCACGACGGACAAAGACAAAGATTTTGCTGAACATACCGTTTGTTGAAAACATGACAGCTTCGTACACGGCAAGTCTTATAGGTTTCGACAAATTGGGTTTAGAAATGACGATGAGTGGAAACACGTTGGTAAATACAAACTGAGGAAAATCTAAAAGGCGTCATTTCAGTCTTCTGGCGTTCCATTGGATGACGGATGCAGCCTTGAATTCTTTACCAAATGATGAGGTATGAGTAGCCATCTTCCTAGTCGAGAGATTCAAGCACTGGGCTTAGGGCATCCAATACTCCAAGTGCGCTTCGAGCAGATGCTGTCTTCATGTCGCCTAATATCGCTCGGATGGCTTCTATGAGGGAACGCTTCACCGAGGTCACTTGACGATCTGTTTTATGCAAATTTATGACTGGAGACGGCTCTGGTGTGGGCGCAACCCGCGGAGGTTCCTTGGCGGAAGAGCGGGTCGGGAGCGTGGGCCATTCCTCCAGACAAGGTTACTTCTCCACTTCCTTCGTAGAAGTGGTGGATCCTTTCGCGGCGCTACTGGGTAGAATGGCTAAAGAGCGCGAACTAGCATTTCACGAATGTGCCTTCTTTGAAGACTTTCGATGATGCCGACGTCGACGCTGATGCTCGACTACTTCGGCTGCCTTCCTGTTTGTCGAGTTGTCTTGGGCCATTAATCTGAGAACCGCGCACTCCTTTTGGATTCGAGGACAGTCTTTCGATGAGGCAGCGTGAGGACCGCTGCAGTTGGCGCACTTCAGAGTAGTCTCCCGACAGGCTTCTTCGGCATGAGGTTCAGCGCGACGGCGGCAGTGTCGTGAGTTGGGGCATACACCCTTGACGTGTCCTAGCCTGAAGCACTGATGACATTGAAGTGGCTTTTGGATGAATTGTCGAACCGGATGTCGGAAATGTCCAACTTTAACGTGGGACGCTATGCCATTTCTCTCGAAAAATACTTTTACGCAGCGTGCATTTCCAAGGCGCTGCACTTGCGTAATGACAGTGCCCTCAATTGCAGGTTTGAGGATAGGCAAGTCTACATTAGGAATGGCAATTTCGATGTCATAAATTAAACCGGCAATTGATTTATCATCTATCGGGATAAAGGGGCGCATTTTAATACCGCCTAGCTCAGTCATTTGCCACAGCTGTCCTAGCGCACTCTCATCATGCACGTCTATGGCGAGAATATTCTTTCTTGTGTTTACTCTTACGTCCTTAATTTGATCTGGCACCACACTTTGCAGAGCAATGGAAGGGGATTGCCTGTTCAGAAGTCGTAGGTTGCTTGAAGGATCTTCCGGCATGAAGAAGATGACGTGCGGCCAGCGCGCATGCCTTGACTGTACACTTACTGTACTTGCAGGAGCAGATGCTGGTGTATTCGCAGTCCTTCTCTTCGGCCTCTTACCTCGGACAGGTATAAAGATGTCATCAGATGTGTCGCCTTCCGACATAAAATACAAATCAGTGCCTTCAGTGTCAATGGGGGAGCCAGCTCGCTTCCTTGTGGTTGACGCGTGTGAGGACCTGTGACCAGGCGGGCCTCTGGCATGCTCCGTGGCCATCACCGCAAGACGGGGAGGCAGGGCACCTCGAAAAACCGATGAATTCACTAAAAAATACAGAGCGCAGAAACAAGTGTTTTTCTAAAGAGACACTTCTTCTTCCTTCTCTCCGAATGCTCGAACCACCTCAGAAAGCCTACGGGGATGATGCGATGAAACACACACTGCTATGTGTCGGAAGAGGTTTTGGGAAAGTGAAAAGTCTGAAGAGGGCGACTACCACTGTGAATGTCTGTCGAAATCAGCAGTGGACGACTCTCTGCAGAGAGCGCATCACGTATTGGATAAGGAAAAGCGAACAACCTCTGCGTTCAGAAACACTTCCTGACTTGACTTTTGTTTGCTACCGCCTTGATTGCAGTGTGTTTGAAAGGCGTTTTCGCGTTTGTGCTGCTTCGCGTTGTCTAAAGCAGCGCGTCTGAATCTCGCTTGTGTTGCAATAAAGGCGGTGGCAGGTCAAGGTCAAGTCAAAGAGCTTTTATGAGTATGTAGGTAAGTATTAGAATAATTGTTGAGGAGTGCGCAATACTCAAAACATTCGTACAATCTGTTTTGACGGTATCTTCAAATGATGAGATCCCTTCCGAAAACGGTGCTGAAAGTCCTGAGCAGTGAGATGAAGTAGGAGTCACACCGCACTGATTGATTGCAAGTTTCAGGCCAAAGTATATGCGACAGTGTTGCCACGGCCTGTTTACAGCCACGATCTGGCACCACCATACTTTTTTGTCAGCACTGATCAGAGGAACTTTGAATGAATGTGGGCATTGGGCACTGAAAATGGCAAAAGCATCTTCAACGACATCATTGAAGAACGTTCTCGCTGATGGCTTCCGGGCCTCCATCAGCGATTGGTTCAAACGTTGGAAATGGTGCAATAAATCAAAGGGATAATACTTTTAATGGTTGTAAAACTATTGTAAACGTTTGTTGAATAAATTATTAGCGAAATATTTTGTTTGGAACATTTGGACGAAGTCTGTTTGCATGTCTGTGTGAAGATGTCTGGCATTTGCATCGGTTTCAACGGCATCGGGCGTACTCATGTCGAACAATTAAACTTGAGGAAACGCTACATTCCATCATGGCTATTTTCTTTGAGCTCACCAAGACCACCATTATGAAAAAAACTCCCAAGCATTTCCCCGAGGGTGAACATGGTTAAGTGCGAATGCATGGGGTGATACTATGAGGGGGAGTAAAGTTAAAATCCGTTGGCGACGCTGATATCGGTGTCAATAACGCGCCTTATATCCAGATGGTAGCGTTGCCTCCGGGACATCCATCGCACGACCCGCTCTCGATGGGAGACTGAGAGAGAAGGCGGGCGCGTGAGAGAGAGGGGTGCGCGCGCAGCTGCAGCGAGCGAGAATAGCGGAGGAGCGAGCGAAGGGGGAGGGGGACTATCAGCCTCGCGTCCGTGGCTTATTCGGTAGAGCGTCGCGCTGTGGCCCGCCAAGTCCTCTTTCTTTTAAAGATAGAGAGAAGACTGTGGACGCCGCCGACGGCTGTGGATGGTTTGGGATCGCCTATAAAGTGTATTCACACTTAAAAAAGTTCTCTTCGACGCACTTAATACACAACCTCGTTAGCGACAGTCGGAGGAGCAACGGAGACGTAAAGCAGTCAGCCTCTAGTTTGTCCTCGTTAGACAAATATAGCTTACTGTTAGCGTGGTAGCGGAGGTTAAGGAAATGGCACTACCGTGAAGCAAGGGCTTGTTGCAGACAGCCTATTATAAGTTATCGGGATAGCGTTCACGTGGTTTACGTTCCCAAGCTGGGATGTGGCGCCACCTATCGGAGGGCTTAGAACAGGAACAGTGAAAGTGCCTGCCTGTGTCACCACGCGAAGCATTGTTACAAGTTGATTTTAGGAATAATAAAAGTAGATAAATATGAACCGCACAAAAAACATGAGAGCATTCATTTTGCTGATTTGTTTGCATCTATCTTGCAGTTCGGCCTAGACACATGAGAAATGGGAAGCTATCTCAAAAACTACACATACTTATTGGTTATACTCTGTCGTTCAAGCTAACTTAACACAAGCGAATCTACTTTGAACAGACGTTTGCTGTGAACAAAGTGAATCTTTCAACAACTATGCCAAAATCGCTTTGAAGCGGGCGTCCGACAGCGCCAGCACAGTTTACGTACAAAACGTACACCTATGTTAACACGGTAACGTTAAATATGAAAAATAGGGTACAGGTAACGTACGTATTTGTGTGTGCGCCTTGGATCTCGCTATCACGGTACATCCGGTATTCTGGTAAGCACGGTATACTATAACTGTCTATTGTCTACCAATATCCTTGTCGCTATAATCCATCGGAAGCTTATTTTCGTATAGATAATTATTTTCAAGGACGGAATCTCATTCAGTAGTTGAAGTGGTCAATGAAACAAGCGCGCGCAACTATTCCAAATGAGGCTTAAGCAAGCCAGCAGATTGTTTCGCCTGCCATGCACACCACGCCGGCTAGGTAGCGGTAAAAATCGCAATAGAATTGAGGAGGATAACGCCCAAGCGTGCAAGTGATTGTCCCTTCTTCCTAGATAAGGATGTTCGAGCAGTCCTAGTTGCAGCGTGTCAGCGCGCCGCTTTCCGATGCAGCGCCGCGCTTTCTTGCTATGGAGAGAGAGAGAAAGCGTGCTACTTCATGTGGCCCGTACCCTTAAGCCGGTGTAATGATACAGTGCACTATTTTACTGTTGTGAAGGTACGTGCATCCCGTTACTAATTGTTCTGGCAGAAACTGCCGAGCAGATATAGGCTTTGTGCGAGCTTTGTGCGAAAGACAGGGGGGTAGGCCAGTTCTTAGACCGGCTGGATACCCTGTTCTGGGTAGTGGGGTGAGGGGAATAAAAAGTGTTAAATTAGGCTTCACAAACGGTAAGCACCGTTATTCTAAGTCGAACACCTGCCTAGGGAGTTCACGGTAAATGTCAGTTTCCTATGTCCAGTTATAAGCGCTTCGATTCTGTATTTAGGTTTTACATAATGATCACAATGGCTAACCACGCCTTTTTCACATTCAACGTAATCCTCATGAAACTCTGCATACTATGTAAAAACTAACTAGAAACGGAGCTACCCTCGGCGATAGGTAGTAGTGTTCATTTATAAGACTTTTCTAACGCCTTTTATGACGGTGTTTCGGGATCACGAGAGGTCAACCTTTATGCCGCTAGGCAAACGCGTCATAAAACGCGGTCCGGTTGTCAGAGCAACTACGCGAAAGCATGGTCTGCAACTGAGAATGGGGCCGGAAGGCCAGCGGAAGCTCTTCCGGTGTTGTTCTGCGTACCCCACGGGCCGTCCGTGAACTTACACAAACCGGTAGACGAGGGTTAAGTGGCGGTGTGCCCTCGGTCAAAAAGCGCAATTTCATCACCTTCTGAGTACACTATTTTACAACGCATTCGAAATCATTACCGACTATCTGATAACGGCCATTTCTAGTATGTATCGCAGCCATTCCTTACAGCTACACAAATCACAGATTCAACTCCACATATTATGAAGGTGAAAGGTCTAGAAGCCTGACAGAACTGGCAGAAGCTTATCGGCAAATAGGCAATGCCTGCTTCCGTCACCACATGCCCCAATCCAAAGGATACTATTTTTACGTATTCCTCCAATCAAGCAGTGAATGAAGCAATCAATCAGACAAGTTCACTTTCTTTTAACAGGAGGCAGTGTTGTGGAGTATTCACTCGAGAGCTGGAATACCTCCCAAATTATTCTACATTTTTGTGACCCCGTAATGGAATATGGGCAACAGTTGGATAGATTAAATAGCCCTGAATTTTAGCGCTTTTTGTGCGAAACGCAGTGAAATTAAAATTGCGCTTTTTTCAAAAACAAAACAGCATCTTTTGTCTACACCCTCTTTCTCCAAGCTCATACATTAGTAAGTCAGAAGCAGGAATTTAACAATAAAGCAGTAGTTTTAAAACGACTTGGTTCAATGCAAGCATGGTGCATGTATAAGCAACGCTCGCGCAATAACTTCATGCTTATATATACTGTGATGCTTTAACTTTGTCTTTACACTTCGCACAACCGTGGTTTTGTGCCGTCCGCATCCGTCATACGCAACATGATAGCGTGCCACCCTCTACCCTCTCCTCTTACGCCATGCGACATTTCTTTCCCTCGGTGGTGCCCCAGCTGCCTGCTGTCTCCACGCTCACTTCGTCGTTTGTTGACACAGTCGCTGTCAGCGACCCGGACGCATACTCAAAAAAGCGAGTCTATATGTGGTGATGCGTATTCACGCGGGTGCTATGCTTGTGTTTACTGCAAGCTCTCGCGCACCAGCTTGCGCACCATCTCACTTCGTACACTAACCCCCAACCCACCCTTTTTAGAAATACGGTTCCCTCTGTCTAGGCACCGAGTGCCCTTTTCCTAAACTCTGTCGGCGAAGCTCTGCAGTTTAGCGCAGCACCCAGTTGAATAGGATGAACTGTGTGCCCTCGCCCTCCGTGCAGAGAGAGTGGTGGTGGTAGTGGCTCTTGAAGAAAAGGAAGAAGCCACCTACTTTCTGTAGCTTTTTAGGAAGCACGGCGCAGTGCCTTGTACGGGGTGGAGGAAGGTAGTGAACAGGATAGATGAGAAACAGGTGTGTGGAACGGAAGGAGCTGAAGAAAGCAGCCGCGAGTCCGTCGCGCCAAGGAGTGCCGGAACTCGCCTAGAGCATCCTAAACTTGTGAGGAGAGGCCTGTGAAGGTCTTCTGGATGTAGGAGGGCAGTTGCGGCCTTGCTGTGGTACGATTACTCGCGCCGAAGTACACCGGGTGGTGGGTTGGCTGCAATTGTGCGGAGTTCCCACCCAGTGTGGTCTTGGGGCAGATAGTCGAGCACGTACTGCAGGGCAGTCGCAAGGATGCGGATGTGCGCGTCTCTCTCGTCCTCTGCAGGCGTGAAAGGGTGAGTAGCGGGCAACTTCACTTCGGTGGAAGAGGCTGCTGCTTGGTTTAGATAGCGCGGCGCTGGTGGAGTTCGGGGATGGCCTGGTGCTTTGCTGCTGGGAGGTGGGCTGGCCTTCAGGGCGGCAGCGTATGATCACACCTCGTGGCGTTCCCCGCCGGCCGCCGCCCGGACTGAACACCTCTAAAGCAGCGTCGGTGTTGTAGCCTTGAGCGTGGTCACGCTCTGTTCTTCCTGCCACATTGGGCAGGTGGGATTAGTTGCGAAGTGAGCCCCACCCCAGTTCACATAGTGGGGTTCGCAGAGGTTGGCCTCCGGGTGTCGGCGGCCGCAGCGGATGCAGTCACCGGCGCGCTGGCGTGACACGGTAACGTGGACGAAGCGACCGCACTGCCGGCACTGTCGCGTACGCAGTTTCACGGGCCGTACACGTAGCTGCAGCCTGAAGATGGTGATGCGGTAGGGTGGGGAGGGGCTTGCCAAGTGTAGTTTCACAGTGCCTCCCTCCCTGGTCGCCGCAGTCACAGGAGTTGCTGAGACGATGCCTCGGAGAAGCTCTGTGTTGGTGAGGTCACCGTGCACGCCGTACACAAAGTTGAGCTTCGCGGTGGCAAGGAACTCGCACAAGCACTCGGGCGACGCTGCGTGAGCAGCCACGATGTTGAGACGGTGGTTGACACGCACGGCCATGACACCGGACCACGCAGAAACAGCCGCCGCGAGCGCCAGGCTTGGAGACCCCCGAAAAGAGCTACCGGTAGCAGATGGATGGTAGAAGGCTGTGCCCACTACTTCTGGATCCGTCACGACAGTGTTATGACCCGCGTCAGCAGGCGCCATGCTGTCGCTGAGAAACGTAGCCGGGCAGCGCTCCCCCGTCAGTAACCCAAGTTTCTTGGATCCAGTGGCGGGGAGCGACAAAAGTACTAAAAGATGGTCTGTGAGCCAATGTCCCTACAAGCAATTCCTCCTGGCCAGCTTGTTTAGCAAGATGGCAAAGCATACCCACCGCACAGGTCGTGTCTCCGCTATTCAAGTATCTACTCCTTGGCCACCCTTCCAGGGAAAGGCGGAAGAAGCAACCTAACTGTCAAATTGTTCCGGGAGATAACACCGTTTCCCCTCTTAGAGCATTGCATCAAGAGGTGAAATAACTATTCGGCGGACCGTGCGTTACTGACTGATGCCCTAAGGGCGGTGTTTTGTGTGCGTGACTGGTGTTCCACTCAAGGAGGAGGAGCCCGGCAGGGCTTAAAACAACGCCGCAAAGTGTGGGACGTGGCTCTCAACTATGTAACGGTTCAACCACCACGCTCGTGGTGTGTGAAACTCCTAACTCTTCTATGCTGTAAATAATTGTAAATAGTGCCATAAACCTGTTTGTCTTTCGTATCCTCATCTTTACAGCGTTCGTTTAATCCTCTCGAAGTTACCCCACGCTACCACAAAAGGCCGGGTAGACCCCGGTCCGCAACGACTAGTGATCAGCGCTGAGATTCGGAGTGACTACTGGTGAACAGCGCTGAGATTCGCAACAACAGCCATGGCCTGCAAGACCCTTGCCCTCTGTTGTGCCGCCTTGGAGACGAAAGTGATGAAGTCTCCCTCGACCTCGGAAGTGCTTGGACACCACGGGCGTAGTACGGTGACGGGACAGCGCTGAGGCAACGATGTTGCAAGGGCCTCTGCTGTGTGCGTCTCAGGGTTTCGGTGTTCCTACCGCTGCAAGCTCCGAGCTTGCGCCTTTCTCATTCTGGAGACCAAGGCAGTGGCAGTCGCGGTGGGAGTCTTCGGTGAGGTTCCTGCGCTGCTTTTTGAAATGCGGTCAGTCTGGAGAGGTGTTGCGAGGGCTTGCGAAGTCGCCGCAATGTTCTTCGCAAGGCAGGACGTTTCGGGAGCTGCAGTAGGCTACTCGTTCTGTTCGCATACCCGTTTTCATGACGCCGCGGTGGTGTCCATGTCCTCTGTTGTGTCGAGGGCTCGAACACTCAGTGTGTTGTCGCTGCTGACTGTCGTGGAGAAGGCAGGCGCGACGTGGTCGAAAGAAGTCGAGTTGGCCTCTTCCACTTGTTGTTCAAGCCAGCCACCGATTGTAAAAACGGCCTGCTTCTCCAGCAGTTGTTTAGCAGTCGAGGTGCTCGCTAGGCTGGTGTTCTCTTTGGCGACTGCCAGGGCGGTGGCCGCCCAGGCAGTCCTGACGAGACTTTCGTTTTCTCCTTTGACTTCGCCTTTTTGGTCATCTTACCCTCGATGAAGCGCAGTATCCCGACGCACGAGAGCGCGCCGTGAACGTACACAACGCGCCGCCGGAGCGAGCACGCTCACTGTGAACTGGAACCGACAAAACACGGAGCGCTAAAAAACACGTCCTACCACTTTGCAAGTTCAATTGGTTCTCCAGAGAGTGAGCGAGATTACACATTTAAGGTCAATGTTTTGGGAATCAAGCCAAAACAGGCGAGCGTAACCACGGCCATGGCGAAGCGCAACACATAGGTAAGTAGACCATAATGATTTTGTTGCATTTTTTCTGTTCTTTATATTATTTTAAACACTAAGCGTTGAAACCGCATTCATTCAAACTTCAGGGTTGAAAAGAGATTGACAAACCCGGTCTACAGTGAGAATCAATGATATGCGAAGCACGATTGAGGAAGATTTATGTGTCACTTTAAGATCAGCGCAACGGTACGAGGTGGAGGTAAATGATGCCGTAAGTAGCTTAGATGACATAATTATCAGGTTTGTATGTGTTATTTACCTTCGTCGTCTATTCACGTCACGTGATACCACGTTCGGTATATGTGGAGCTAGCGAAGGGGCCGCGAGCATGCTATGAGCGAAGCATGTAGTCAAGGTTTACAAGACATGCATGCCATGATTATCACGTCTTGACGTGTCATTTGCTTTCGTAGTCTAATCACGTCACGCAATCTATATTTGGTATATGTGGAACTAGTGAAACGGCCGCTAGCACGATACGAGCATAGCATGTAGTCATTATTTTTCTTGACACACATTCCAAGATTATCAATTTGGAACGTCTCATTTACCTTCATCATCTATTCATGTAATAGATGCCGAAATTGGCATATGTGAAGCTAGCGAAACGGCCGCGAGCGCTCAATAAGCGTGGTATGTTGTCATGTTCTTACATGACACGCGTGTCATGATTATCATGTTTGCACCAGTCACATACCATCGTCACCCATTGACGTCACGTAACACCAAAATTGTTATATCTGAAGCCAACGAAACGACCACGAGCGCATCATAAGTGTGGCTCGTAGTCATTTTGTTACTTGAAACGCATCTGATGATTATCTTGTTTGAACGTGTCTTTAGCTCTGTCGTCCATTCGCGTCACGTAATATCAAATTCTGTATATGTGAAGCTTGCGAAACGGCCACGAGCATATTAAGAGTGTGGTATGTTGTCATGTTTTTAGAAAACACGCGTGTCATGGCTATCATATTTGCAGCAGTCATGTAACTTCGCCATTCATTGACATCACGTAACACCGAAATGGGTAATATCTCAAGCTAGTGAAACGGCTGCGAGCGCATCATGAGCATGCCATGTAGTGATGTTGTTACATGGCCGCATCTCATGAATATCATGTTTGCACCAGTCACATACCTTCGTCCTCCATTCCCGCCCTGTAATACTAAATTTTGTATATATGAAGCTAGCGAAACGGCCGCGAGCTCATCATGAGTGTGTCATGTAGTCATACTGTTACATGACACGCATGTCATGATTTCCATGCTAGGGTCTGTGGCTTGCGTTCGCCATGCAGTCATGTCATAACTTACAAGTTTTGGAACATATTTTGAACATAGATAGATAGATAGATAGATAGATAGATATATAGATAGATAAATAAATAAATAGATAGATAGATAGATAGATAGATAGATAGATAGATAGATAGATAGATAGATAGATAGATAGATAGATAGATAGATAGATAGATAGATAGATATGCTTGAAGTCACCGCAGTTCGCTACAGTGAAGCATTCAATATACTTATAATATTTTTTTTATCATGACGATGTAAACTTTATTGTGGTCGTGACATCACGCAGGGGAGACCACGCGCTACCTGTTGCAACATCAAAATTAGTGAAACCAATTTATGAAGCTTCTTTTCGCATCCTGCGTTACTTACGACCCTCATTGCAGCATTTAAATATCACGTGGATACCTAAGCACTCTTTATGAACTATACAACACTATCGGGATTTTCAAATAGACAGATTTGTCGAGCGTGCTGTTGTTGTTGTAAATATATTTGTTTGAGCCAATAAGAAAAAAAAATAAAGGTGTGGTGCCCTATTTTGTTTTCTTTATTTTTTTCAGGAAGCTAAGCGCAACCGCTGCAGTTCTATTCCGGGTGACCTGGCGTTCCTGAGTGTCGAGCCGAGAGCTGCCCAGCCCACAGTCCCACTTCGTCGGGTTGGGATCACTTCAGTTTTATCGTTATCTTTTCTTTCGGCGTCGGTGTCGGCGTCGTTGGTTATGAGCAGAATGCTGCCAACCTGCGCGTGATTGAAAAATAGAGAAAGAAGCAAACAAAACGAATTAGAAAAATTTTGGGGGCCGATTTCGGATCGAGACCTCGCCTTTTGCATGGTAAGCAGGTGTTCTCCTGCACAATTAAACGTCTTCTTAAAATTTCAGTAACAATACATTTGTCTGCTTGGAAATGCAGTGAAAATAATGTCCACGCTTGACAAACACACGCGCCCTATATACATGCTTCATAAACAACACAAAATGCTCCAGTGATGTTGTGTGGTACAAACACACACATTGCTCTTGAGCGTCAAAACATGTGATTACAATAACGATGTCGTCGTTTACAGCCAGCCAACGATTACAAAAGGCAACACTTCACTGCGCGTATTTCCTTAAGACCACGCAGTGGGTGCATAGCATGTTCGAAAAGATTTTACGCGCATAATGGCTGATGGTTCAAAACATACTCAGAATGCAGCCATATGTGAAAGATTCACTGGCATAAGTCACTTTCAAGTGCATCCATAACATTGTAGTAGGATATCCACAATTTAATCTTCTTGAGTAATATAATACAATAAAACGTATACAATAGGTGTTTGATGTCTGCACTTGGGACAGAGCATCGCTGTCACGCTCAACTTTAAAAGGCGAAGCTTAAGGGACTCCCATTAGCGCTAATCACTTACGTCGTGCTACTACTGTAATGTCATGTTCATGTTAGTCGTCTGGGTATGATTACAAGTTTTTTATTTCTTTTTTTCAAAGTCGATGGCCACAATGCAATCTTAAGTTGAACTTTCAAGGAAGGTAAGAATGGTTTTGTTGGTGGCGCAATACTCTGAAAACTTGCACACATGAAGACACCGACAAAAGAAAGACCACGGGAGGACGCGCTGACTTTGTGGTGGACGTAATCGCATCATGCTGTCATGTTTCTCATGTCCGAGTCTTCTTCATGCACCACAAGTTTTCAGAATATTCTATATTTAGTTATCCAGAGCCTAAGGTAAGCATAGTGTAGAAGTGTGAATGATCTGTCATTTTGTAAAACAGAAACCGAGACATAAATAATGTTGAACAAATTCATTATCCCAGCAGATACCGAAGAGAGCAACAAATATATTATCATTGATACCCTCATGCGGCAGTGGCGAATACTTTATGCACAGCCTGATTTTGACCTCACGAGCAGTTTAGTACCTGACACACGTAAATAAACTTTAGGAGTAAGAAGACATCGCTTATATGGACACAGGTGAACACAGAAAGTTCTCCTGACGCTATTTATGCTCGTGAGGCTTGTTTTACAAGCAGGAGTGCTGACGAGCAATGCGGCCGTGATTGATTTAATGATTTGTGGGGTTTAACGTCCCAAAACCACGCTATGAATATGAGAGACGCCGGAGTGGAAGGCTCCGGAAATTTCGACCACCTGGGGTTTTTTAACGTGCACTCAAACCTGAGCACACGGGCCTACAACATTTCCGCCTCCATCGGAAATGCAGCCGCCGCAGCCAGGATTCGATCCCGCGACTCGCGCGTCCGCAGCCGAGTACCTTAGCCACTTGACCACCGTGGCGGGGCTGCTTTGCGGCCCTGTGTCCCGTATTCGATAAACAAGCTGCCTGAGTGGTGCACCACTTTTGTACCTTATACCAATGCATTTAGAGGGTCTTGCTCCCCATTAAGAAAATCTTAGTTTTTACCATTTTGACGACCGGCCATACCCGTGGCAAGACTGCGTATCTTTTAAACACAAAATTTTTCAGCCTAAACATAAACGCTTCCATTATGGTAACAATAAAACATATAAACTTAAACAATCATAAAACATCACCATTTATTTAAAGTGGTGACCATTCAAATGCTAAAGGTAGCGAGAAAATGACCCCTATGTGAATTAGTAGGGTGAATGTCACCAAGCTACTATCGCTCGACGTTTGTGACGTGTTTTGCGTACTTTTGCAGTTTTCAACGCATCTCATGACATCAGTTTTATGTTCGATAAAGCTATCAAGATACCTCTCCTTGGTTGATTAAATACAGGATCGGATTGCAACTGCACGGCCATTCACGTAGTTGTAATGGGCTAAATTTTTTACTTCGAGGAATCAACAAGAATGAAACTACGACAGGTTATCATTCATCGTAATGAACCTGAGATGTAATGAAGGCGCCTATTCCGCAACACTGGTAGGTGGAGTACTGAAGATGAAGCCCGATGATGTTGACGAGGTCCTGAGAGCGTTATTAGGTAGCAAAGCCGCAGGATGGCGGGCATCAATGCGTTCATGAACAAGCAGAGTGCTGTTTTCAGCACTAATTGCACGTTATTGTTTACAATATTCTCCCAAGAACAATTGAAAATGGGATTTGCTGGTTTGTAATTTCCTTTTTTTAGTTTCCTACTTTGCAAAATTATGCACAGGCATTTTAATCAATCCTCTGGATATTTCAATTTCCCTGCTGGTGGGCTCAAAAGGGCAGCTTGACTGACAACTGTGAATATGTCACAACGGTCTTTTGGATGCAATCACTGCAAGCCGCGTAATGTTATGTGCAAGATACGAGCGCCAAGAGAAAGAAACGAGAAAAAAGAAAGGCAGGGAGGTTAACAAAGTACACTTTCGCCGCTTCCCCCCTTTGAGCAACAGCAGGCTAGAGGCTTCATTTCCAGGCTGACATATCTCCGCCTTGTCTATAATTTTTTTCTATTTCATGCTAAGCTTTATACCCATAGAGCGGTGGCATTTGTTAACAATTCCAAGCGTGCAGTTTGAACACGTAACAAAGTGGTGTAAAAAACATTTGTGACTCGAACTGCCCGCCGACAAAGGCTGCCACCACAAAGGCTGAGCCAAGCCTCGGCAACTAAGCGATAGTTTTGGTTTCAAGGAACTTGCGTGCTCGTAGCAGTGCCGTGCATGTTATTTTGTGTTAGAGCGAAGTCAGGTTTACGTGGTTGCACATTTACTGTCTTTAACCAGTTCTTACAAATAAAAACTTTGGTTCAACCGTGACGTACCCATATTTTGTTAATTCGTCTTATTCGTCTCTAGTTTATGAAGTTTGAATCGGGTGAAGCGCTGGAAACCTTGTATATAGTCTTGCCTCAGTTTCCATTTGCCACTCGCTCTGCCACATTACAAGTTCGATCACGCTTGGTCGTCTCACTCAGTTAGCGCGCCAAATATGAATACGGGAAAAATGGTCAACTTGATGTAGCGTGCAGAGAACGAAATACGCAGAATCGGTCGTCCATCAGATCATCCATTCATTGGACTATGTTGGATAATACCAGGAATCACAAGTTTTTACTTGCTCTGGGCTATGTAAACCAAGCGATTTCCAGTTCCACGAAGGTCTCCGAGTTTTTCTGGTGGCAGTGGTCAAGCAAAAGTATTTGGGTTCAATATTTGAGCAGGTATTTATTTTGTATGTGTGCATAAATAAACCCATTAGTTACAGGCTGACCGTTCACACATAAGCACAGTGTTCTAAACAAAAAAGCTCTTGTCATCACAAAAAAGTGAGTCCATATTTTCTCTGCAGCTGTTAATTAGGGTAAGCTTTTGTCATTACAAAAAATTGTGATGACGTGAGCTCATCTGTTGCTGACATATTGTGTTTTATGAAATGCTTCAAAGCGTGTTGATTCGGCTACAGAGTTTCTTCATCCTTTATAGTGAGCATGTAGTTTATTTATTAAGTGTGAATACACTTTATAAGAGACCCCAAACCATCCACCGCCGTCGGCGGCGTCCGCAGTCTTCTCTCTATCTTTAAAAGAAAGAGGACTTGGCGGGCCGCAGCGCGACGCTCTACCGAATAAGCCACGGACGCGATGCTGATAGTCCCCCTCCCCCTTCGCTCGCTCCTCCGCTCTCCTCGCTCGCTGCAGCTGCGCGCGCACCCCTCTCTCTCACGCGCCTGCCTTCTCTCTCAGTCTCCCGTCGAGTGCGGGTCGTGCGATGGATGTCCCGGAGGCAACGCTACCATCTGGATATAAGGCGCATTACTGACATCGATATCCACGTCGCCAACGGATTTTAATTTTACTCCCCATCATAGCATCACCCCGTGCATTCGCACTTAACCATGTTCACCCTCGGGGAAATGCTTGGGAGTTTTAGATGCGGAGCATCTTATACTCGCGCCTTGTAGTGCGCCGTCCGCGCCGTCCGCACCGCTTCTCGAACATTCGACAGCTGACGCGCGCGCATGCGCCGTCGCGCCGTCGCCCACTCTTCCACCATCTGTGCATCCCTTCCTCCTCTACACACCGCGCGCGCTTCACTCCTCCACCATCTGTGCACCCTTCCTCCTCTACACACCGCGTTCGACATCTACAATTCTCCTGATTCTCCAGTGGACGCGCATGTGGCGTCGCGCTTCGAGAACATTCAACAGCTGACAGTGCATGCGCCGTCGTGCTGTATATATACTCAAGGTCGGCGCTCGCTCGCTCAGTTGCCGCTCGTCGGTTGGTTTGTACGGCGCGTCGACGTCCAAGGTCGCGGTGAAATGAATTCCAACGAATCCACAAACACAATGATCGACGTCCCTTCGACCAGCGCCGCCCTTTCGCATACGTGTGTACGTGTTCACTCATTTAACACCCCCTCCTACAACCACGTTAACCAATTAAGCCATCGACCCAAGTAAGTCGCAATTTAACACCCCATTTCACAACCACGTTAACCAATTTAGCCATCGACCCAAGTAAGTCGCACTTTAACACCCCGTTAACCAATTATATGGTCCGCATCCTCCTCAGTGTTCCCCCGAGGGAAGCTGCGGGCAATTTTTTTTATTTTGTATACCTCAAAGGCCCCAGTCGGGGTATTACATGAGAGATGGGAATAATTAGCAACATATTAACGATTCAATCACGGTCTTGGATACATGTGGGTCGGAGTGGTGCATGGCGAAGGCGGGCAAGTTGTTCCAGTCCCGGGCGGTTGCAACAAAAAAGGAGCGAAGGTGGGCAGTAGTTTGTGCTGGTGGTGGATAAACGGCTCAGGGATGGTTTGTACGGCTGGATAATCGATGAGCAGGCAAGATGGCTGCAACGTTAAAAGGAGCGTGATAAAATTTGTGAAAAAGACAAAGCCGAGATATATGACGACGTGATTCTAGGTTGTTGAGGTGGCCACGAGTTTTAAGTTCGGAAACGCTGGAATGATAAGAGGACACGGAGTAGATGAACCGGGCTGCGCGATTTTGTACAGATTCGAGAAGGTTAGATAGATTAGATTGATGAGGGTCCCAAATCGAGCATGCGTACTCCAATTTAGGGCGAACAAATGTGGTGTAAGCAAACAACTTCACTGATGAGGGAGCAAGTTTTAAATTCCTACGAAGTAAACCCAGCGCACGATTAGCGGAGGATGCTACGTTGTTAACGTGAGTGGACCAGGTGAGGTTGCTTGAGAATGTTACGCCGAGGTATTTATAGGATTCTGCTGTTAAGATTGTAGAGCCCGAAATGGTGTAAGTCGCTTGCTGATAATGTTGCCTACGATGAAATGATATTAGCGATGTCTTATTTACGTTTAAAGACATTAGCTAGTCGTTCAGGATTCAATAAAGTTAAGGTCGTTTTTACTTATTCATTTATTCATTTTACCTGCAGCGCCAACAAGGCATTACAGCAGGGGGGTATATGCAAATACATGAATACGATTCATCATATGGGAAAAAAGAGAAAGAAAGAAAAGGAAAAAGAGAACTGACGTGAAAATAAGTGGTACAAAGTGGCACAATAGCGCGTCAAATGTACAAGCAGTGCCACAATGAAAAATTAACATGTGCGACAAAAACGTGTGAAACAGAGCATCAGATGTACAATTAACAATATGACCTGGTAGTTTATTCCAGTCCTCAATGGAATGGGGAAAGAAAGAACCCTTGTACACATCAGTACGGCAATCAATTTCACGAATTTTCTATTCATGGTCGCGTCGCTTAGATACAAAGTGCAGGGTTAGTAAGAAAATTTTAGGATCAAGACCAGTCTTATTGAAATAAATACGATATAGTAGTTCAAGTTGGGTATGAAATCGTAGAAACTGGCAGACAGCGCACACGAGTCGGTGGGAATGCATTTTTGATCCAACCACTGAACGTCCGGCATGTTAAAATCACCTCCAAGTATGTAATCGTGATTCAATGTTGACAGAAAGTCTGATAAAGACCTGAAGGCTTCCGGATCAGCGCATGCTGGTGGACGATAATATGACCCGACAATGGTGACTCGACCGCTGTTTAAGTGAACGTTACACCATACCGATTCTGCGCTGCTCAACGATACGGTTAGTGAAGTAGATTTTAAGCTGGCATCGACAAGCAGAAAAACACTTCCCCCTTAGGTATTTCTGTCACTACGATATACGACAATCCATGCGGAAAAACTTCAGCGTCCCGGACCGAACTATGAAGCCAAGACTCCGTGCCAATGATAATGTGAGGCTTGGCTGTTGAAGTGAGCGTAGCAAATTCGTCAACTTTGTTTTTTATTCTACGGCAGTTTACTACGAGGATAGTAAACTCTGGAATATGTAATGCTGTCTGGACAGAGTTACGACCACATGCATCATGTTGCGAAAACAACTGCGTCCCGCCTAGCTATCTTTTTGTTTCGACTACTTGGTCGAGCTCAGAATCGTAGACGAATGTTTGAAGTATAGCAAAGTCGGTAGGGTTTTTTATTGGACGGTACACAATGCAACCATCTGCAAACAGGCGAATATTTGATGAAATGTTAGCTAAGAGGTCATTTACATAAATTAAAAAAGTAGGGGTCTGAGTACTGTACCCTGTGGGACGCCGGAGATTACGGGAACTTGGTTAGATGAATGGTTGTTAGCGTACACAAATTGTTGCTGATTAGTCAGAAAACTACGAATCCAGTTGAACGTCGATAGATTAATGTTTAAGCAAAAAAGCTTGAGGAGTAGCCGTTGATGCGGAACTTTGTCAAATGCTTTTTCAAAGTCTAAAACGAGGGCATCGGTGGGTATATTTAGGTCAACGCTAGAACTGATGTCATTGTAGAATGAAGCAATTTGTGTGTCGCAGGATAATCCTGAACGAAACTCATGTTGACTATGATGAAAGAAGTTGTGGTGGTTTAAGAACTTGATGGTGTTAGAGTAGATCACATGTTCCATTCGTTTAGAGCAAATGCTAGTGAGCGAGATGGGACGATAGCTGCTAGGCTGGGATGGAGGGCCCTTTTTAGGGACTGGAACAATCTTACCCACTTTCCAGTCTTCCGGCCCCACTTCTGAAGACAATGATTGCTGAAAAATATGGCATAATATCACACTGACAATGGGTTGTGTGTTTTTTAAGATTTTAGCGTTGATGCCATCGGCACCACAAGATGTAAGCTTTAATGAGTCGATTAATTTAGCAATGCCCTGTTGAGAAAACGTGATGTCCGGCATCATGTCGTAATCACGAGAATGGAATGAAGGTAAGTTGCCGTTAGGTTCGATAGTGAACATGGAAGAGAAAAAATGATTAAGTTGTTCGGCGGCTTCGTCGTCGGGGATCGGAAGGTTATGATTATCAAACAGTGCTAGTGGTTGGGAATTTTGAGGGTTGATAACGCTCCAAAATTTCTTCGGGTTATTGGTCAGCATGGCCGGCAAAGTCTGTGAGTAAAAAGAACGTTTTTCTTTCATAGCATGTGTGCTGAATGCTTTTTCCGCAGCGTAGTAGTTGTTCCATGCAGAAATGTCATTAGATCGTTTTACTGATCTAAAACGTCTTTTCTTTTTATTACTGAGTCGTTTTAGTGTAGCTGTGAACCATGGGGACGTCTTTTTTTCGGTGACGGTAATGGTGGGCAAGTATTTTATGAACAGGTCATTGATTTAATTTTTGAAGAGCAACCAATTAGTCTCGACAGAGCGCTGCAAAAAATCGGCTAGCAGGCAAGTAGCGAATTCTGCAAATTCATTGTTTAGGGCGGAACAGTTTCCTTTGTTATACAATGTTATCGTTTTTGTTATTTTAGACGAGCGTGTTAGTTGGCAGAGGTAGGTACCATGAATCACTGAATGGTTACTTAAGCCAGGCAAGAACGTCATCTTGGAAACCTTGTCAGGCTCGGAAGTGAGGATAAGATCTAGAGTGTTGGAGGAGGTAGAATTTTGACGTGTGGGTTCAGTTACTAGTTGCGTTAGTCAAAATGTTAGGCGTGAGTTGACGACATCGCTTTCAGGACCGTGTTTGGTGGCTGTGCTTGCCATATTATTCCACGAAATTGCTGGAAAATTAAAATCACCGAAGAGAAGTATTGGATAATGACGGAAAGTTTTAGTTACTGAGTGAATAGCCTCGTGGAAATTTGGTACAAAAAGGGGGTCGAGACCGGGAGGGCGGTAACAAACTCCAATTAACGTGGGGGGATAAGAAGCATTGCAGAGAATGAACGTGATTTCTAAGCATGAGGACACACGAATTTCTGTACATTGAAGGCTTTTATGACTGCCTATCAGCACTCCACCTCCACGTTTGTTAGTGCGGTCACGTAAAAAAATGTTGAAGTCCGGGAAATATTGTAGCAGCTCTGAGTCTGCTATTGAAGGGTTAGGCCAAGTTTCGATTATTGCGAACAAATCTGACTCTGAAGAGCTAATTAGATTTTGTAAGCCATCAACTTTCGGAATAATGCTTCTAATGTTAGTATAAAGAAAGGAGAATGATTTTCTGGTTGGAAGAGTACGGCTGGGGCCTATGTGTTTAACGGGCGCAGAACGACTTTGTTAGTCTTATGATCGTAAATGAAAGTTTTGTTGCCAATGATAAGCTTATCATGACAGAGTTTGTAAGGTTGCTGCTGTGCTCTTCCAAACTCACCGAGAAGTTTTCTGGCTTTAGGTGTGTTAGGTGGATAGTCCTCCGATATGCGATAGTTCGAACCTTTTAGCTTGCGCCCACTCGACAGTACGTTCTCCCTAACCTTAAAGTGTGCAAATTTAATGATGACTGGTCGGTTTTTGTTAGCATTATATTTACCTAAACGATGAGCCCTTTCTATATCCATTGCGTCAAGACTGATTTCTAATTCTTTGCTACAAAATTGGAGCACAGAGGCTTCCGATTTGGCCCAAGTTTCATGCTCGCGATCTGTGAAACCAAAAAAAACAAGGTTTGATCGACGTGCTCGGTCTTCAAAGTCATCCAGTTTGGTCATGATTGCAGTGACATCTTGTGCATTTTGGTCTGAAAGCTTACTGATATTGTCCGATTGCGTTTTTATGCCCAATACTAATTCACAGTCTTTTTCTATTTTAGTTAGTCTATTGTTCATCTCCCTGATCGAATCATCGTTTTGAGACAGTTTCTGCTAGATAGCCTTAAGTTCTTGTAGCATGGAAGCTTGACCAGATTAGATGTTTTTAAGTGCTGTCATTACGTCACTCGACTGTAGTGATTCGCTAGAGTCGAGTACGTTAGAGCGAGTGGTAGGACCAGGGTTTAATTCAATGTCGCCTGACAAAGCTAGCAATTGCTTAATGACATGCGCGCAATCAAGCACGACATTGAAACAACACTGTGGGCTTGGCAACACCAGGAGGGCCGCGTAACGAGTACGACGTGCATACAGAGAGTATCGATTATTTACTTGCAGGACAAAAAGGCGTTGCAGGTAAGAGGCCGTGGCCATAGCAGTGGTGCAGCTAAGCCCATTCAAGGCTGTGTTGGGCGAGTTCGAGCTTATGTAGTCCGGGAGCAAGGAGGATGTTATCCGAAGACTAGCAATCCCTGTAATCACTTGGTCCGGTAGCGGCGGTCGATGCATTGGTACGCACTTTCCGCGCGGGGGCGCAGATGGCGATTGTGGCAGTCGTAGTTGCACAGGCCGAAGGGGTGGGTCCGGGTAGCGGTCAGCGTTCTGCCATGCCGGGGACCATGACGCCTCCGGGAAGTCACCAAAGGCACCGAAGCGCACGCCGTCGGACCGCGGGCCGCAGAGCGACACGAAAGCCTGCAGGACAAAAAGGCGTTGTAGGTAAGAGGCCGTGGCCATAGCTGTGGTGTTGCCAAGCCCGCTGAAGGCTGCGTTGGGCGAGTTCGAGCTTATGTAGTCCGGGGGCAAGGAGGATGCTATCCGAAGGTTAGCAATCCCTGTAATCACTTGTTCCGGTAGCGGCGGTCGGTGCAATGGTACGCACTTTCCGCGCGGGGGCGCAGAAGGCGATTGTGGCAGTCGTAGTTGCACAGGCCGAAGGGGTGGGTCCGGGTAGCGGTCAACGTTCTGCCATGCCGTGGACCATGACGCCTTCGGGAAGTCACCAAAGGCCTTGAAGCGTGCGCCGTCAGACCGCGGCCGCAGAGCGACACGAAAGCCTGCTGGACAAAAAGGCGTTGCAGGTAAGAGGCCGTGGCCATAGCTTTGGTGTTGCCAAGCCCATTCTAGATTAGCAATCCCTGTAATCACTTGGTCCGGTAGCGGCGGTCGATGCATTGGTACGCACTTTCAAACGAAGTAAAGTAGTTATAGCCCCTTAGCTGCTCTATGAAACAGTTAGGACCAGTTTGAAAAATTGTGGGCTTTTGCTTCTATTACAGTCAATGAAATACATGTATGCATATACAGGCTAATGAAATCAGTGATGCTCTGAAAATCATTGACTAGGGAATGTCACTGGCACCTACGTTTGGAAAAGTGGACATTTCTTCTTCACAGCAACACCTTGGTGGAAACGAGTCACATAGCCGACACATAATCTCCAGCTGCGTTGCAGGTAAGAGGCCGTGGCCATAGCTTTGGTGTTGCCAAGCCCATTCTAGATTAGCAATCCCTGTAATCACTTGGTCCGGTAGCGGCGGTCGATGCATTGGTACGCACTTTCAAACGAAGTAAAGTAGTTATAGCCCCTTAGCTGCTCTATGAAACAGTTAGGACCAGTTTAAAAAATTGTGGGCTTTTGCTTCTATGACTGTCAATGAAATACATGTATGCATATACAGGCTAATGAAATCAGTGATGCTCTGAAAATCATTGACTAGGGAATGTCACTGGTACCTACGTTTGGAAAAGTGGACATTTCTTCTTCACAGCAACACCTTGGTGGAAACGAGTCACATAGCCGAAACATAATCTCCAGCTGCACCCGCTGTTCAACCGTTTATCATCGCGGTTTATCATGACAATGATGGTTTTACTTCTGCTCCACCACTGAGCTACGTAGCTCAGTGGCTACCTAAATTATAATTATCATATGTACGCCTATGGTACAGCTCTCTTGTTGGGTTGAGGTCAATAATAGTTTGTCGCGATCCGCTGAAGCTTATAATGCAACTGTGTGGAGGCCTACCATCTTTGCGAGCAGCAGCGCTTCATATCAGCATACTGCTTCTGTTTTTTTTATAATATCCGTGTTGGTGTAGGCATCGTTACGCAACTGTAGGCCACTGATTATATGGAACATATGAAGCTGTTTAACATAACTTCGTGCCTGCATTTGTACACATATTTAGTGCCTCTTCTTATGCTTTCGCTGAATAAAAAGTTACAGCACAGTCATTTTCTATCCGTATACTTTGCACAAGATCAATTCTCAAGGTACGCGCATCTTGCATTTTTTTTTCTACTAGCCGACTTCTGCACTTTCAGTACCATTTTCGCGTCATGGAAGGTCCCCCTATTTTCTTTAAGCATTATGTTTCTAAAAGCTAGAACCATCAAAATAGCTCAGTTAAGAGTCTACTACGGAGGTTTAACGCATACCTTACTTCAATAATTATGCAGGCAAACACCGTAATTCTTTAGGCTGTGGCGAAAACTCAAAGTGAAAGGGGCAGTCTCGCGGCCCAGGCAAGTATCCCACATAAAATATGCGTTGGTATGCATTCGCAAATGACACGAACAATTTTCGCTCTCCCCTTTGCACTGCTTTGAAGTTCAGTAATAGCAAAGTGAATACGCCACTTTGGGTAATAAGTTTCTTCGACTGTTTTCAGCGTCTTTATCTCTCTGTGCATTGCCTAGCACTTAGAATTATGCACCAAATGAATAATACGTCGAACAAACATTGGCTGCCACCTAATAATTTGCCTGCAATGGTCAGAGCACTATGTTTTCAAATGCGAAGCGTTTTGTGCATACTGTAAGCACTTCTATCTATCTATCTATCTATCTATCTATCTATCTATCTATCTATCTATCTATCTATCTATCTATCTATCTATCTATCTATCTATCTATCTATCTATCTATCTATCTATCTATCTATCTATCTATCTATCTAGCCGCTTACGAATGTGTGCTCTCGTCATCAACCCCTTTTGGCCAGTATGACACGCTGGTCAAGACATGAATACTGTCACAATCCCGTAGCGTACGTTGCCAAACACTCTTTTGCAAATAGTGGCACATACCCTAGGTGGGTATATGCAACTGTTTTGCAAATACTCGTCTTACTCGCCTGCGGGGGTGTGCGAAACAGTGGCAACACTTTTTAACCCAACTGAACTGGCAATCGGTTCAATAAATGCTTAAAACAAACGTCACAGTTCCAAAAGAAATGGAACCTCCAAATTCTGCGTGGCAATCACATATTCTACTACTGATTTACGACAATTATATGAACTACTTTTCAAGTAGACCATATTTTTCCTGAAACGGCAATATTGGCAGCAGTGCTGACTATCCAATTTACTAACATTATACACGTAGTTCTACCATGCAGCAGTCACATCGCGCTAACGTCAATTGTCAGTGACATTCGCTGCAGCTCATTGAATCAGCAGTGTCCATAGCTACCATTTTCACGAGCACCAACTTTTCATATCAGCTCATCGCTTCTGGTATTGCTAATATTATGTTCCTTATGGCATCATTGTGAAAGTGCAAGAATGGGTTATGTAGGCATCTGCGACATATGTCAACAATTGTCTGGGCACACAACTTTTGTACATATCTTTAGCGTCATTGAATTAGGTGTCGCTGAACAAAAAAAAAATAGAACCATTTTTGCGAAGAGAAACATGATGGGATGCGGAGAAGCAGCATTGCGCACGGGTGGTGTCACGGGTTGAACGGCGCTAAAATGGGTGCTGTAGTGAGCGCTGGAAGATTCGTTTGAAGGGATCGCTGTGATAGGCTTTGTAGGGGCCAGGTACAGACATGCTTCAATGCGTATGTATCAGGCGCGTCAGGCTCATTGCGAAAGAACCGACGATTAGGTGGTGTAGTGAGCGGCGAACGTGGCTCGTGTAGCGGGCTAACGCATGGGGCTGTAAAACGCCTATACCTTAAAAAAAGTACAGCGTTTTTTTTTAATATGCGCCAATTCCTCCTCTCAACGGCTCGAAAACAAACTGCAAGCTCGTGGCGCGTTGCAGGGGGGCCACCGTCACAAGCAAAAGAAAAAAAAATTGGGAGAGATTCGCCTTTACGAGTTGAACACTATAGCGAAATCCAGCCCCTAGTGCGCCCTTCAACCGCTAAGTGCACACTTATTATTATGTTTTGTTACATACACACACGCAGGCACACACATACACACACACACACACACACACACACACACACACACACACACACACACGCGCGCGCGCGCGCGCACACAGTAGGTTGTACCAGTTCGTGTGCGCGAATGACGTACAGGTTTTTTATCTAAAGCGATTGTTAGGTGGCCTTCTAGATACACGCCATGCACTTGCCAACTTGGATGCCATAAAGAGTCTCACAATGCCTCACAGATGGCAGCACATTACCTAGCGTTTGTTGCTTGCTTGATCAACGCCTCTGAAAAAACATTTCCGCTATATGGACACAGTTCTCCATTTTTAGAGCTGTTTGAAAGTTCTTGTGTGTTTTTAGCGGTGATGGCTGCACTATATCTCAGCCTTTTTCAACGTAGTTTCATGGCCTCCCAAATGCGCCTTCAAATCGTCGAATGGACTCGTTTTTGTCGTGACACCTGTCGAACGAAATGCTTTAAGGAGACTTCTCCCACTACATGACATTCATGTTGTGTTTTTTCTCAAAGCAGCTGCAAGTAACGTCGAGGCTTTGTGGTAGAATACCTGCTTACCACCCGAACCGCCGGTGTTCGATCCTCAATGAGACTGAAACTTTTATTCTTCATTTTATTTGCTTCTTTCTCGATTTCTCGCTCACGGACGGTTTTTCGCTCACAACCAATGGTGCCGACGTCAACAGCGGAATTTATGCGACACGAGCTCATTAACGCTATCGCGTTTCTAGCAACGCGCCGAAGAGCAGGCAGCGAGGGTGAGAGCAGATAGTGGTACTTTTACGAAGTATAGAGGCTTTACGAGGCTGCATCTGCGGGGGCCATGGTGAAAACACGGCAGGCAGGGTAGACAGTGACGTCAGCGCACACAGAGAGGAGAGCATGACGCCACGTGCAGAAGCGGCGAGAGTTACTTGACACGGTGAGAAATCTTGCGGTGCGCGGTGTGCTCATACGGGGGGACAGCTTTACACAGGCTAGCAAAGAGCTGCTTCGCAGCTAAAATTACAACAATGTCACGTGCCCTCTACATGCTTCGAATAACATTGGTTCCCGATGAAGCTACGTGTTATCTGCCTAATTTTCTCCTAGCTTTAGGAATCTGTGCATCCTTCTGGTGGATTTCTAGTTACAAGGGGAGGGAACAGTACAGTGTTTGCACAAAGCCCAGTAGAGTGAGAGTTCGAACGTACCAGAAAACGTGAAGTTATCCTTCTTTAGAAGCATGGAAACGCTCTAGTTCGAAAATATATATGTATACGATTTGACAGTCTAACAAAACGGACAAGCCGCAAAAAGAAACTCATCTAGCTGCGGCAAGGAAGAAAAACGGAGGAAACAGATACCGTGTGAAGGTAAATTATGGTGAAATATTTACAGGCTTTTTTACCGTTCACTGTCGGCAGGCCACTACATATCACCGCAACACCGCCATTACGCTGGCTCCATACTAGGGGCCATTTCTCGAGCCAATATTCGGAAAACTAAGAGAAGCAATTGGTGGAGGGGTGGTTGCTGTACGATGAACTGCCGAAGATCCTCCACCGCCAACGACGACGCCGCGATAAGACTTCTTGAACCCGCCGTCACTTCGACGTTGTCCTGACGTCGAAACTTCGCCAGCCGGAAGACGACCTCATGAGGCAACGTAAAAACAGTGGTAAAAACCGCCATAGAGGTAACCCGACGCAACGACCTAACCGCAACTCCAGGTGATGAACTAACGAGATCGACATTCTTCTGAACGGTCAGAGTCACCGCCCTCATTGACGCTGGCACCAACTACTTCGTGATTTGTCGGCCGTTTGTCACCAATCTAAAATGGGTGAGAAGTGTTTGGAATGAACCCGAACTTCGAACTGCTTGCGGCAACCTCATAATGCCGGTAGAAGTTTGCGCAGCCAGAGTGACAATCAACAACCGGACTTATTGTGCGAGCTATGTCACTCTGCAACAGTGAGCGGCGTGACATTTGGAATGGACTTCCTTAGTCACGATGGCTCCGTCTTCGATCTGAGGTCTGAGTCAATACAACTAACCTCAAAGATAATCCGCCATTGTGTGCAGCCCAACACGATGCCGGATAATCACGTAGTAGATGTAATAAAAAAGCAGGTCTCCATGCCAACTTTTTGCAGCGTTATCATTTCGTCGGCATTGAGAGAGCCGGAGACATTTATGTCATCATCAAGGGCGATGAGCACCTGCTATTAAGCCGTCAGATTCATATCGTAGAGGCGTAGCTGAGCTGCGCGACTGCAAAACAAAGAAATTGGTGTGCATACTTCAGCAACGAATGTAGGTGCATCAACGTTGTACGACGGTCGCTTACAGTGAAAAATTCTCAGACGCCAGCCATTCCTTCGACGTCTTCGAGGCTGTCAAAGCTGCTTCGAGGAATGGGCGCCTACAAATAGATTCCAACCTCAACCAGAGCATTCCGATGCACGAGCAAGGCAAGCTCAAGACCCTGCTCCAGAAATTCGAGAACTGGTTCTCGTCATCATCACGAATTCGACAAACCCCTGTCGCGAAACATCGCGTCATAACACAAGGGAGTGCCCAATCATTTCGACAGAGCTTGTACCTAGTTTCTACGTGTGAACGCAAAGCCCTGAAAAAACAATTCGACAAAATGCTACGTGACGACATCGTTTAGTCGTCCAAGGGCCCGTGAGCATCCGCCATGGTATTAGTGAAGAAGAAGGTTGGAACCCAACGTTTTTTGCATAGGTTGCCGCCGCCTGAACAAAATCACTAAGAAGGCTGTGTACCCTCTTCCACGTATAAACGGTGCCCTGAATAGTCTCCAAGGTGCGAAGTACATTTCGTCGATGGACCTCAAGAAGGGCTATTGCCAAATTGAGATCGATGAAAGAGATCGAGAGAAAGTGCCTTTATCACACCAGAGAGTTCTTCGAGTTCAAGTTCATGCCAGTTGGTCATGGCCCGCTGCCTGCAACGTTCCAGCGTGTTATGGAGTTATGGACACCACGCTTGCAGTGTTGAAATCGCAACCTTGCCTCATCTACTTGGACGACGCCATCGAGTTTTAACGAGTTAGCGTTAGAGAGTTCGTGTCACAGAAATCCCGCCGTACGCGTCGGCTCCGTTGGTTGTCAATGAAAAATCGTCATTGCGTCTGTGAGCGAAAGAGTAAGTTACAAAAATCGCCGAAGGAGGCCGCTACTTGTCCTCGCATGCGCACGCGATCACCCTGAAAAGCCGCTCATTCGAAGAAAAAGTGCTCAAGGTCACGAGGCGTGGTAGTTTCCTTGCCCCTGCCACCCTTCCTGCTTAGCTTCCAGCACTTTCGTCGGGACAAAAGAAGAGATAGTGCAATTTCAGCATGCATCAAATATTTGTAACTCCACTCGCACTAAACGAGTACTCAATATTTTTGCGGCTTTGAATTCGTGAGGCAATGAGCTCTTCTAGTGATTTCATTCTGTAGTTACTTGAAAAAGTGTTACAGGGCCCCTTTAATGCGTTTTGTTCAACATGTGTCACGATGAAAACAAGCCCGTTTGGCGATTTAGAGGTGCATTTAGGAAGCCTCAAACTACGTCAAAAAAGCCAGGATACTGCAACTATTGCAGCTAAAAACACACAGGAACTTTCGAAGAGCTCTAAAAATGGACAACTATATCCCTCTAGTGGAAAACATATCATGCCTTTGCAGAGGCGTTGATCAAGAAAACAGCAAACTCTAGATAATGTGCTCCCCGCTGCGGTGGTCTAGTGGCTAAGGTACGCGGCTGCCGACCCGCAGGTCGCGGGATCGAATCCCGGTTGCGGCATCTGCATTTCCGATGGACGCGGAAATGTTGCAGGCCCGTGTTCTCAGATTTGGGTGCACGTTAAAGAACCCCAGGTGGTCGAAATTTCCGTAGTTCTCCACTACGTCGTCTCTCATTATCATATGGTGGTTTTGGGACGTTACACTCCACATATCAATCAGATAATGTGGTGCTATTTGTGAGGCATTGTGAGACTTTTTGTGGCCTCCAAGATGGCGAGCGCGCAGCGTGTTTCTTGGACGCCATGTGACTCTTGCTTTAGATCAAAAACCTGTATGTACCATTCGCACTCGCGTGCTGGTACGATCTACTGTATGCGTATGTGTGCGTCGAACACATGTCAAACAAAACTCATTAAGGGGCCTTGAAACACATTTTCAAGTAACCATGGAATGAATTCACTAGAACAGCTGTTGCCTTACAAATTCAACGCCACAAAATTCTTAATCCGTCCAGTGCTAGCGTAGTTACAAAGATTTGTCGCATGCTACAATTGTACTATCTCTTCCCTTGTCCCAGTAAAAGCGCTGAAAGGTAAACAAGGAAGGGTGGCAGGGGCAAAGAATGTACCAGGCCCCGTGAAGTTGAGTACTTTTTTTTCTTTGAATGCACCGCTTTTTCAGTGTGATCACGGGCGCACGCAACGACAATTAGCAGCCTTCCGCGGCGATCTCCGTAACTTGCTTTTTCTCTCACAGACGTACACACCATTGTTTGCTCACAACAAATGAGGCCGACGCGAACGGCAGGATTCCTGCAACATAATCTCTATAAAAAATTGCGTTAAAACCATAAAACACTCTGACACGCGGAATCGAACGTGGGGCCTCTGCGTCGTGAAAAAGAGGCGTTGACCACTGAGCCACCCCGGAGCATAGCCTTCAGCGCTTAAACGGCAAGCTATTTATATCTACCACTTACCGCTGCTTACGAGCATCTTGAAGGGAATCGTGTTTTCAGGATTACAAGTAATATGGCGCAATGAGCACGCGTCGCCACACCGCATGGCGTCGCCTTCTCGAATCTCCTACGCATATTTTGCCAAGCTTAGATAAGGGGAGCGACTTTTTCTCGCGCGCTCTTATCACGTGGTGGTAAGGAGGGGAGGATCGTACGTCTCTTCTGGATCCGGATTTACCTGGAACGATTCTGTTGTAGTTACTCGGCGCACAAAGGTCACTGCAATCGATGCAGTCTCTGTTTGCAAAAAGTGCGCGCTTTTAAGAAACAGCGAAGTAACAAAAGAAACGATTATTTGCGTGTATCTGTACCTGTGAGTACGTTACGTGCGCTATTAGTTCGTGAGAAACGCGGGGCACGTTTCAGTTTCCTTTCCATTGTGCGCGTGACCTTTCAATCTGTTACTATTGCGTTCACTGTTTCGCCTGTGCGTCAAAACTGTTACTTTTTCTTGACGACCAACATCCTCGTAAAAAAGAACTTCTCTCCGGCTCGAGCCAACTATCCAATCAATGTGCCTTCAGCAATGCGACCAGAAATTCTTCCTACTTTACGAGACAACCCGACTACTGGACAACCCAGGCTTTCCCACATGCTTGCAAGGCTACAATAAAAATACTACCGGCCACGCCTTGCCGATGATGTCTCTCCCTACAAGAAACATGCCGAGACTGTCAGCATCGAAACACACCGCCTACAAGACCAGCAGGCTTCCTTCAGCCAATCAACGCTCCCTGGCGACCGTTTCAGCCGTTCGGGACCGACCTCCTGGGGTAGTTCCCGACGTGGGCTTGCAGAAATAAAGGAATCGTCATAGCCACTGACTACCTCACTCACTACGCGGAAACAAGAGCCCTGCCAAAACGCAGTACCACCAAAGTAGCCAAGTTCTTCGTTGACATTCGTTGACAAGATCGCCCTTCGACATGGCGCACCAGAGGCTCTCATCACCGCTTGTATAACCAATGTGTTCATTTTTAAACCACCCATATCTAAACGTATTTGGACAGTGTAACATTTTTCTTTAAAATAAGGTGCCATCAGTTTCGGGGCCAATCCTCCATGGTAGGTTTCTCTAGGACTCTGAGGAACAACCTTAGAACAACAAAAAAAATGAACACATTGGTATTAGGAACATATTTTTTAAACCAAAAAAGTGTAAGAAATAAAGGAAAGGAAAAAAATTGACGGCAGATCCACGAGGTAAATGACGATGAGATTGGGCGAAGCTCCTGAAAGTAATGCCGTGAAATTTTCTTCCGTTATTTCACCCATTAAAAAAGACGTGAAACGATTGATTAAATGTTTAATCAAACATTTATTGCGGATTTCCGTTGTCCTTTCATTACGACCGCTTTGTGGTCGGTGAAATGTAAGCTAAGTGGTTCTTGCACTGGTTGCAGATGAAAGTTGGCAAACAAGATGTCGATGCAGGTGCCTCTGATGGTGGTTGGTTTGGGGTTTTCAAAGGAGACGATTATAAAACCATTGCTTTAGAAAGCACATGGCGTTTTCATTAGGCAGCTGGCGTCATATTTTTGTTTTGCTTTAGAAACATCTGGCGTCTTTTCGTTTTGCTTTTAGAAAACATCTGGCGTCTTTCGTTGGTTTATTTCATCAATCAACGGTGTTTTGAAGAAAAATTTTTTATTGTTTAATCACGCACAGGAGAAATCTCACCAGGCACCACCTTGGAAGTAAACAATGACTGCTACTTGGAATGAGAGTTAGCAGAAGTCGGCTTTCAACCCTTCTACTTCTACTAAAATTTCCTACTAGAACATGCCAATGGCTGCTAATGGGCAATAAGAGACCGGAGCATTCGGCTTTTAGTTAACGCGCACGTCGCGAACACTTTATCGTTCAATAAAGCACAGGAGAAATCTTCGACCAGCACCACCTTGCACGTCAAAATGTAACAGTTGTTACACACTACGTCTACGACTACGAGGGACGAACGGGTGCCGCTTTAAGGAGCTTCTATTTACACGAGGGAGAGGAAAGGCGGGGATGTTAAATAGTCTAGAACGACTGGTATTCTACTCAACATAGGGGACAGGGATGAGGAAGTTCGAAAAGGGAGAGAGAGGAAAGCACGCGCAGTTACAGTCACATGTCACAGTAATTGTAACGTTATTAGTATATAACCACCGATGCAAGTCCATTGCCTTCCAGAAACTGAGGACTGCTTTCGTCGCCTTCACTCGCGAGGACCTCTTTGGACGACATTTCAGGATGGAATCCACCGTCATCTGTTTGCGATCTTTGCGGCCAGTGCAGCTGCAAATAATTTTCTCTTGGCATTGTAGATAGGACAGTCGCAGAAGATGTGCTATATTGTCTTTTCGCTACCGCAGTTGTCACCGAAGGGGTTGTCAGCCATTTCCATATGAAATGAGAAGGACTTCATGAAAGACACTCTTAGAATTAAAGGGTAAAGTAGAGTGGCATTATTTCGGCGCGGTAGGCCTGTGTAGTCGTGAAGTGTTCGGGCTGTAGTTGAGTTCATTGTGCAGTCTGCTTATATTCCCAGCTAATAAAGTAATTTCTCGTGTGGCCACGCAAAGTTTGCTGAAAGCGTCGGTTCTTGATAACAATAGTGGCTCAAGCATTTTGCCGTGAAGCGCTGTTCGATAAACACTGTCAGCGTGTTCACTGCCTATCACCCCGCAGTGAATTGGCAGCCACTGAAATATGACGTGGTGACATTTCTCAAACTCAGTATGAAGGGGATACCGAACCTCAAAGATCAGCTCTATGTATGGTCCATGCCGCAGGGCTGATAGTAAAGATGGCGGAGTGGCATTTGAATCACTGAAGAGTGACCATGCGTGAAGGCTGCTTGCGGTTGACCACGTAGAGTACAACGCGAAGAGCACTGAGCTTTGCAGCCGTCGATGACGGTGTGTAGTCCGTCTGGAAACTGTAAGAAACATCTATTGCTGAGACGACCTCTGCTTCTGACAAACAGTGGAGAGTAGTTAATCTGTCAGTATAAACACGCAAGTAATTAGCACGCTTCTTGTTCAAAAGCATTAAATATAGCTCTTGGCCCACTGGCAATGCGACACAGATTTCTTTCTGATGCCGGGTATTATGAGTTGCACTTCAAGTCTAATGAAGCACCACGATGGTATCACTGACTAATATGTGGAGCTTAAGCGTAACTGAAGGCGGGTGGCATATTTAGAAATCGTTGCAGAATACGACGCCCGTGATCTTTCTGTTGTAACTCATGTATGGCTGCAAAGTGATGGCGATGGGCACCGAAAAGCGTCTTAGATAGGCTGTCAAGGTTTCCACATCAATGTGCGTTTGTACAGGATGGTCTCATGCAATTCAAATATTTGCTTCAGTCGGCGCGTATTTTGGAAAGCCGATGCAGGCTCTAAGTGCCTGAGTTTGAACACCATGCAGAGTGCGAATATTAGTCTTGCAAGTATTAATCAGTATAGGTAAAGAACCCCAGGTGGTCTAAATTTCCGGAGCCCTCCACTACGGCGTCTCTCATAATCATATAGTGGTTTTGGGACGTTAAACTCCACATATTAATTAATTAATCAGTATAGGCAGACTATCTTTCAAAAAAAGAACAAACAGTGATCAGTAGAGGTTTTTTCACACAGGAACTTGACCTCGTGGGAGATAGCTGCCAGGCTCTGTTTCATATAAGACGCATGTGGCCTCCAACGAATGTCTCTGACCACGATTACACTGACATTTGTGATTTCAGGTACAAGGAATGTTCCACCCTTCCACAGAAGCGGCATAGTACGCCATTTGTTTATGTGTAAACGCTACTAAAGCGCCTCTTAAGAGACATTTTGAGGTCTTGTTTGCCGAGGAAGCTCGTTGTCATACATGCAGCTTTTTGAAGCCTCACTCGTATCTGAAGGCGTTTGACGGCTGAGCTCCAGACACATATGTCATCAGCGTATATGGATATCACGATTGTACTTGGCAAGTGATGAATCAGTTCATTGAGTGTGAGGTTCAAGAGAATGGGGCTTAGTCTCCGTCTCTAGGAGCCCAACCAGCTGGTATAGTGGTTGGGCCGTCATCAATTAACACTAGGAATCACCTTGATGTCAAGTAGCTAGTGATCTATAGAAAAACTTGGCCACCCAGGCCAACCATTTCAAAAGCACTGAAAATGACCACGTGTAGCACGTTAATATATGCTCTTTTTACACCAAGTAACAGGGCTGCAGACAAACGCTCGCGTGAATTCTGCTGTTGGACGTATGTATCGAAATTAATAACATTATCGACCGGTGAGAACTCCCACCTAATCCAAGCCATGAGGTTTGGATAAATTTTGTAATGTTCAAGATACAACTCAAGGTGCCTAAGAATCACCGTTCCATTTTATTTCCCACGCAGCTGGCGAATTCAATAAAGCGCTACGAGGAAAGTTTAAGTAGGAACTTGCCTGGCACCAGAAGTAGTTCTGGGAGACTTATTTTACATTCGTCTGGAACAGTTTTTTTTGCAAGGATGTGTTGTACACATGTAGCAGCTCTCGCCGCCCAGTCTCACTCAGATCACACATGGCTCGATAAAACAAACTATCTGGCTCCGGTGACAGGAACGCTTGCATAGGGCTAGTACAGCTTCAAACGCCTCCATTGGGAAAGAAATGTCCATGTGGGCGTTGCAGGACTGATGAATGCCACTTACCGCCACAGAGCCTTGACTAACCACTTGGTCCACTATTCTAGGGCAGAAGTTTTCTGCGACATCCATCTTTGGCCGCTTTTAAAAAAGCAGCAGTGCCTTGAAAGAAAAACGCCTTTCAAAAATGCATCGAAGCCTGCGCAAAATTTTTAAAACGTACAGAGGCTAACTTGTCAATGCGAAGCTGAATAATTTGCATTTGTCGAGCTGTTCTAAAATAAAGCGCTCGCAGTCTTTTTTATAAGGCATCGAAATCGTTGCATCTGGATGTAATCGTGATCGTGTGCATAAAATATTTGATTATGCACTTGATCATTTCCTCTAAGCCAGTGCATAGAACCTCATGACAAGCTTCTTCTATGTTAAACTTGAAATTGGTGCCGTCATATATCTACGGTTGATTTCTCTGGACCAGACGTCGACAGCCCTTCATTGCAAAGATACGTAGGAGTTTGGTCACTTCCGTCTGTCTTAATATCAGAATACAAGTTTACACATTTGGCGAACGAGTTGGAAACAAAAGCGAGATTCAGGCAACTTTGATATGTCACACCTCAAAGAAAACTGGGGCTGCCGTCATTCATGAAAGTGAAGGCTTCAGTGTAAGCAAAACTTGCTAATCAGCATCTTTTTTATTGACATGATATATAAGAAGATGTTGGTGCACAATTATGGTGCCGGCTGCTCCTGAGCCCTTGAGTGAATTTTGAACACGTATCTTAGAGTAAAATATACAAAGCAGTGCATGCAAAATATAACAATTGGGTACAGATATGCAAAGATACACTTATACGCACATATCACAACAAATTTGTAAATGTTCGAAAGTCAAATAATTAAGTCTCTGATTATGTCCTTCGTTCATATTCGGTCCAACCAGCACAAAATATTCAGTCCAACTAGCACAAAACAGCAGAGCACACGCCTGGTCCTTATGAATATGTATTCGCTTGTGTGTACATAATAGTCGACACGTCATTCACTTCAGTACAGAAATATTATGGGGGTCACGTGATACTGCACATAATAAGTACATTTGTTTACAAGTTAAAGTTCGTTATTTCTTAGTATACTTCTCAGCAATTCCACTGTCTTCTAAGAAACGTGTTAATGTTTTTAAAGCGTGCGACTGTAAAGCTCCAGTTTGTCATGGGCCCAGAAGTTTCTTCATGCGAAATGGTCTCCGGTCTAGTGCCAACAGTTCCAATTTAAGACTGCTTTTTGGCGTTTCATGATGTGGACAGCCTATGAGAAGGTCACATATGTGACCTTCTCAGTGAATGTGGATTTATAGATGAAGCTGTATATAGTGAAAGTAAATGTGGATTTATAGATGAAGACGTATATACGTTTCAGAATCCGAGTTTCAGCTCTGCGGATTCTTTGCAAAAAAAAATGTGTATGTGGTGCCTAGCCTCAATCGGTGAATTAGAGTTTCCATATTTCTATCTAGTGCCATCGTATTTTTGAAATAAATAAATAAATCAATGTGATATAAATGACAGCTCTTTGTACTTTGGTCAAACCAAGCAGTTTTGCTCATTCTGAAAGATGTAGTTTTTATGATACTACGGAATTCATTTTTCGAAATTGGTAAAGAAACAGTAACATCTTTACGATGTGCTTGTCGGGCTGCTTCACCGCCAGCCGTGTTTCCAAGAATGTTGCAATGACCAGATTGATTGATATGTGGGGTTTAACGTTCCAAAACCAGCATATGAATATGAGAGACACCGTGGCGGAGGGCTCCGGAAATTTCGACCACCTGGGGTTCTTTAACGTGCACCCAAATCTGAGCACACGGGCCTACAACATTTTCGCCTCCATCGGAAACGCAGCCGCCGCAGTTGCAATGGCCAGGTATCCACTGGAATTGTATCTCAGGTTTCGCCTTGTATGCATTGGTGAGCTCTTTCGGGGTTTCGTATGTCCTACTATCACTAATTACTGTCGTACTTGTACTGGAGAGTGATCTTAATGCGGCCTGTGAGTCACTGAAAACTGCCCATTTTTTTCGCGTCTGCTGCCGAATTTATAAACCTTATAGCATACAGTATAGTTAAAAGCTCAGCTGTGAAAAATGACGCCATGTGACATAATTTAAATGATTCCTGAATATTGAGCTGCGGCATAATAAATGCCGATGTTGAAGACGTTGTAGTATTTGAACCATCTGTGTAAATGTGTATGTACCCTGTATACCGCCTGTGTATCTGATAAAGCGCAAGTTGTTGAGCAGCTTGGATGAAAATGTCTCTCTTACTGATGATGCCATCCACTGAGAATTCAATGCTTGGTATTGCAAGCAGCCATAGAGGATAGTCCTTTTCAGAGCTTCAGAATTTATTTCATGGTAATATATGTACAGCACTCTGTATTTCTTTATGAGCATTGCTTTTATCTCTTCGTGAAATCTTCAGTGCCAATGGGTGGTCTTTGTGTTGTGTCAGTAAGTAAAAAAGTGGCGGCATGTTTCGATTGTTATCAGGACTGAAAAGGGTGGTTTTCCGGTCTCTGCTATGACAAGACTGTTGGAGTCGCTCGTGGAACACCTAGGCATACGCGCAGTCCCCTAGCTAATAGTCTTTGTAGTCGTTCGCTAAAGTACGGCAAAGGCCATGCAAGACTGTTGTAGAATATGCAACTTTTTGTCGCAATAAAGCATTGTGAACAGCGAGCATGCATGATACAGGTCTGCCCCATGATGTCCCCGCCATTCTGCGGAGTATATTCGCTAGCATATTCACCTCGTTTTCGAGTTTCTTGATGTGAAGTGCCCATGATAGCTGCCTATCAATTATTACTCCGAGAAACCGATGCTGTGTCACAATCATTAGTGGTTTTCCTTTTAAATTGAGATTGAAGCATTTTGATTTCTTACGTGTGATGGACAAAACAGCTGCCTTTGTCTGCGACAGAATCATTTCTTTTTCTTCTTAAAAGTTGGTAATAATATTTTTGCCGTCTTACAATGCAATCTGAATTAACCGTACGTCTGAGCCAGATGCCCAAATGCACACATCATCTGCATATAACGAGTATTTCAACATAGAAGGCAGTCTTTTCGCTAAATCAGCCATAACATAGTTGAAAAAAAAAAGGCTGAGTACGCTTTCTTGGGGCATCCCTGCCTTACGTCGTGTTCCGCACTCTTTCCTTCGCTCGTCTGAATGAATATTTTGCGACCTGAAAAAAATTTAGATATCCACCGCAAAGACCTGCCGGACAGTCCAAGTTCCAACATACTCAGCAGAACATGAGTGTGACTGACTGTGCGAAATGCCCTTTTGATATCTAAGAACACTGCGACCGTCAAACTTCCACAGGCGCGTTCATGCTCCACATACGTTACTATGGCCAGTATTGCATCCATTGTGCATCCCCGTTTCCCAAAAGCTGTTAACTAGCTGGAGAATGCCGCGGTTCTGTTGCACAACCACTGAAGTCGAGCATCAATCATTTTTTTCATTAGCTTACATAGACGGCTTGCCAGACTATTTGGGCGGAATGATTCAAGGCTCAAGGACGTCTTAACCTGTTTTAAGACTGGAATGGCGCGAGCAAATTTTTGTGACTCGTGTACAATTTCTTGCATCCATAGATTATTGTAAATATCTAAAAGAGTAGTTGTGCCTGTTGGCCCAAGGTTCTTTAGCATATTGTACGTAATGCCATCCGGTCCAGAGGCCAATTTCGGACGACATGATGCTTTAGCACATTGCAGTTCACTTAACGTAAATACAGGGTCTAGTTGAGGATCCTGGGCCCAAAAGCAAGCTATAATTTTCTGGCTGGCTAACGTGACAGAATTACCAAATAAGACACATTGTGATGTGGCAGGCCTACTGATAAGTTGACAAAATTCATATGCTACCACAACTTCCCGTATGTCCAAGGCTACAGCAGAAGCCCGAAATAGGAAGCCCTGTGATACAGAACCACTAAATGCTCAAATTACAAGCTAAATTCTTGAAACAGGAGTGTGGGGAGAGAGCGCGCTACAAAAATCACGCCAGTGTCATTTACCTAAATTTTTTAGTCATCTGCGCATTACACTGTGGATTTTCTGCGCATTTTTGTATGCTGCTAAACTTTCGCTGCGTCGATATTCCCTTTCTCACCGTCGTCTGATGGCTCTTAGATGTTTATATTCTCCGTCAACTACAGCATAGTCTTTTGGAATCAAGACGTTTTTGTACATTTATTCGAATTATCTTGCAGTACTTCAGTGAAGCTTTCAACTGTCGTTAGTTCACTATTTTGGTTTGTTAGGTGGTACCGAAAAGCATTCAAGTTCGTCAGTTTGCTGTAGCGCATGATGTCGTCATTTCGCTAGTAAGGCTGATTTATAAGGATGGGAAAATGGTCTCTCCCGCGTGTTTCTACATCCGTTGTCCATTCCACACCAATCACTTGGTCTTGGGACCACATGGTGACATTGATGCAACTAGAGTAATTATGCCCTCGGAGAGAAGTTGGAAAGCCTTCATTTGTAATTGTCAGATTGCCTTTGTCTGCGCTGCACTCAACAACGTTCCCACGTGCATCACATCGATCCCTACCCCAGATAATGTTGTGTGCATTAAAGTCTCCACTTTTAAATATGTACTATTTGTAAACATTGAAAATATTTGTTAGCTCTTCCACCGAAATGCGGCTTGAAGGTTGTAGGTAAACATTGATCACTGTTATGCACTGCTCACCAAAGGATACTTTGCAAGTGACGAATTCCGGGAAGCGCAAATCACTTGAGCGAGCTTGGTGAGAAGGCAGGTCCTTTTTGGCGCACAGACGCACTCTGCTAGGACCACTTCGACGTGATTACTTATATATTACGTAGTTAGAGAGGCGGAAATCATCATTCATTCCTGCCTCCTGAATGCAAAGTATTAGAAAACTACATTGCAAAAGAAGTTTACGGAAGTCAGCACACTTCCTTCGAAGACTGTTGGCGTTCCACTGGTATACGGAGACATTTTTATAGCGCTAATTTATATGTTACTTGTCGCAGGTTTGACCCGGATTGTTGACACAATAGTGCTTCCAGGGGCAGCAGGGCTTTTACCTCTGGCAAGTTGTTTGCTTCCGGTAAAGCAGGCAGGATTGTCTCAAGTGCTGCAAAAAGCATTAGTAGAATGAGTTGCATGACTTATGCAGAGGCACGGCCTCCATTGAATGGTTCAGTTTTGGAGGCCTGTTGAGAACGACGTGAAATTTAAATGTTGTATCTGGGGCGAACACTGCCGCTGTCGGTTCTGCTACTTTCCGGCTGAAGTCAAGTGGGCGTTCACAGCTTTTACGCGTAGGTTTGTGTACTTGAATGCGCTTTTCGTGAGTGATCTCTCGAGTGTGCTCTTGGCGGTTCTCTTGGCGTGTTTGTCGGCTGTTGTTGTGGTGTACGCTGAGGTAGATCACGTACAGGATGAACAATCTCAAGGTTTGGAGAAGGTTCATTGAACGTGGTTTTCTTCCATAGATAAGCTCATGCCGACGCATTTTTGCGGCAGCATCACTTTGCGGACAGTCTGAATATGAAGCAACGTGTTTACCTGCACACTTTGCCCACTTAGGCTCAAAAACTGACTTGCACTCCTTATGGTGGTGTTCTTCTGAGCAGCTATTACACCGGGGTGTGTTACGGCAACTTTTCGCCATAGGTCCGAATCGCTGGCAGTTATAGCACCGAAATTCTGGACCTAGATCTTCTTCCACTGGGTGACTAGTGAATCCTAAATAAATTCTTCCTGGAATCGGGAGGTCATCTCGAAAAGTCAGAATCACTGAGTGAAGCGAACGCGACGTTACTGCTCCATCTTCCTAGCGGTATTACTTCATTTGCCGCTGCGCCGATATAGCCCCTGCATCTTTCAAGTACTCTAGGAGTTGTTCGTCTGAATACTGCAGAGGCACATGCTTTACTTTTCCAACGTTCCGAGTGTATGACTCTGAGATGAAAGGCTTAACTTCCATTCCACCTATATTCGAAAGCATCAGATGACGATTGGCTGAAGCTACGGCAGCAACGCTGACACTGAAACTTCTATCTATGGCCGTTCTGAATGACTGCACTTTCCCTTTAGAAGCGGAAACTACTTCGCCTGACACTCGATTGGGGTTCACTTTCCAGAAACTAGCACCTTCAGCTGTTGGATGAAAGATGACTGGGATGCACGAGGCTCGTTTCTTCTTATACGCAACAAACGTGAATCGTTCATCTTCGCCCATGTTTTCTTCATTACTTAGGTATTAAATTGAGGTTTTATCGTCTAAAAGATTCTCTTCTAAGCGAAGCTTCTTGCTCTCAGCTTCATCGCCTTTCAATGCTGCTGGGCTTGCTGGAGCCATTTCGTGGTTGCGAATGAGCAAACCTGCCGGCTTTATGATGTTTTGGCGCACCTGTAAGCCCCCAGGCTTTTCATTGTGTCCTGCAGTATCACTCATGAGGGTTGACGCACTTGGACGAGCAAAAGGCTCGCGGCGATGGCTACCAACCAACGTAGTGGTCGCGTACTAGCCAAGTCTTTCATAAAGGAACCTCGTACCTGTAAGGCGCCGAGCCCTCGAAGTATTCACCCGACGTATTGTTGGCACACCGAGAAGAAATGAATGACAGCATAATGTCAGCGTAACAAAAACAGGGACCGAACAGAGCCACTTCTTCATCCGACGCTAATCAGCATCCTCTGGCATATGTCCTTGTATTTCCCCATGCCACGTGATGTCCATTGAAGCCTCCTACGATAATACATGGAGCCAGGCAGCGGACCAAGACTTTAGCTAACCTTCTTGAGTCAAAATTAGTTGAAGGTGATATAAAAATGCCTACGAAGAATAACATGAGCTTCCTCTTCTGAATCACGAGGCAAACGTACTGATTGCCATTATGAGGAGAAACTGGATGCAGCAGAAAAGTGAGTTCTTGGCGAAGATAAGCGATCACCTTGACGCAAGCTCCATTTCTTTAGGACATGGCAGCTTAGAACACTGAGAGTCTTAGACAAATGGTGGTGACTGGGAACAAAAACCCAACAAGCTAAGTAGTCTTGAGAACATAGCCAATTTCTGTCTAAGCCTAAATATTATTAGTCGTGTTCCCCTTAGGAAATCGTGTGCGGCTTCGCAAACGTTCCTGCATCTGAACACGTTTTCAGTTGCACCAATGAAAAGAACCATCACAGAAAATAAAGTTAAGGCCCATATGAATGGCGGCTCTCTAGCAGCTGTAACCTGATCGTCTTCTTCCTTCACTTTGGCGCTGTCACATTGCGGTAGCTGTGACATAACAATGTAGATATTTAAAGGGCTCTCCAGAGCTCTGTTTTACGTAAGATGAATTCGCAAAGAGATTACCTATATCAGCTTGCTGTTAATTTGATCAAGGTTCCCGGTTAATCGAGAAGGACAACCACCTGAGGAAGAAATGTTATGCGGGTATTTTTTTTATTTCTTGCACTGCCACAACTCGATAAGGTATATTTTCCACCCGAAAATGATCTGGTGGTCGAAGTATCATATACAGCGGATGTCTTATACCTACCGTCTTTTATCTGGAACAGCGCACGAAAGAGGCGGAAAGAAGGAAATGAAGAATGCGCTTCGCTTTTTGCGCTGAAATGTCTTTTTGCAACAGATCAAAAAGCGATCAAAAGAAGAGAAAAAAACATTCAATGGGAAATGGTATTTGGAAAAACACATGATGCGGCAGCCGCGAACTTTCACAGGATGAAATAAAGAGAAAAAAGAAGCTTAATAGCGGCGAGCGTGAAACCGGTGCTTAGAGCGTAGATTTTCTTCGTAGTCGTATTGTCTGTCGATCAATATCAGTGCCCCGTGCAGTTATCTTGTTTTGTTCCATCTAAACAGCCCTGAAAAGAAAGATGCGGAATAGAATGAAATATTCGCGTAAAACGGCACGCCACACGCTATTCAAAAAGTTAAATGCCCAACAAATAAGGAAAAACAGGCACCACATCAAAGTGGCTATTCAGCAAGTGCACCCACGCATGCAAGCTCAGACACATGCTAAGGCACATTTAGAAAAAAAATGAACAATGAAAGGGAGATGAACAGCGGAGACAGACGTTGTGCGAAGACATACACGATAAGCGTGTAAAAAGTGGGGCAAGGTCTTGGGCTGCGATGGGCGTTATTGTTGGGTGCGTTTGTTGGAGACACGCGGGGATAACACAACTGGGAAAAGCAAGGCGCCCGCACGTAGCGTAGCTCCTGTTACTAGAAGACCCAGCACCCTGTTGCGTGCACGCGACAGCTGGACCCGGCCGACGTCAGCTTTTCGGTGACTGACAAACAGGCGAACGGCGGCAGTCGCTCCATCAATGTGCGGGGAAGCACGCCGGACAGGACACATCCAAGTCGCCTTCCCCTCTGTCTGATGAAAGCGGGAAAGACAGAAGAAGACAATTTGCGAAATAACGGAGAAAAGCATAGAGGATCTACAGAGTGTGGAAACGAAAAGAACGAATGGTAAAAGCACCATTCTGTTCTGTACACCTCCTTGTCCTTGTTTAGCGCGGTGCACAACAACATGGTCTCACTGGCGTCGCTTCGCAAGGAGGACTGGCTTGTTGGGGGTACAGCACTGCAGCCGCTTCGGCCACCGTGACTGAGGGCTATCTTACCCTTTGAATCCACAAAATGGACGAGTATCACCAGGAGGAGAAGGTGGGCGCTCATATAAGGCTCGCTTTCCGCGACTCAGGAAATCACCAGCGCGTGTCTGCGGCGCTTTGACAGCGCAGAGCAGCGAGCTCTCGTCTCGTCGAGCGCAGACGGACGCTATTTTTCTCAGTGTTCCCCGTTTTTCCTGTCCCCTGGTTTCAAGGAACAAGAGTGAATGGGGCGCTTATTTCAGAGGCAAGTTAATCGCACGTGACGTTAGAAGTTCAAAAAGGACTTTCACTATCTGCTCGCTTCCATTTTTGTATACACCTAAGGCAAGCGACGCATGACTTCTCAATGTGACAGAAATAAGTACGCGCGTGAATACTAATGTATGACATTTGTCTGAAGGAAGGAAAAGCGGTCAATGAAATTGTAGGAAGCATGTGTCACATCCTTAAGATTTTGAGAAGAAACTATTTATTGTAACGATTACACCGTTTCACGTGTAAGAGCTTACGGGACCGTGACTGCAAGGGTGTAGTCACAACAATCGTCATTACGGCTGAAATCAGTTTTTTTTTATTGCGATAGCACTTGTGTGGACACTCTCGGCTGTATTTCGCCGTCGGCGTCGATGTAATGCATGACATATGTATACGTATTTATATATACGAAAACGCAAGAAAGAAAAAAAATCTTGAAAAAATCCTGCCATCCTCCCACCCGTATTCGAACGTGAGACCTCCGCGCCGTATACGCGAGGCATTAAACACTGAGCCACCGAAGGGTACCTCCTTGAACGTGTAAACGGCAAGCTGTTCACATTTACCACTTATTGCTGTTGGAGGGCATCTCAGAGGGGGGGGGGGAGACTATTGTGTTTTCAGCATTATCAGCAAGATGGCGCAGTGAGCGCGCGGCGGCTCTCATCTCTCACGCGTACTTTGGCCCGCGTAGGGAATAAGGGGGTGTACGCTCGATTACGCGCCGTTATCTTGCAGTGGAGAGAATCGTACGTCTTGGCTAGCCTTTGGGTTTTGTCGGAACAATTCCGGAATGAATGATTGATATGTGGGGTTTAACATCCAAAAACCACCATAAGGTTATGAGAGACGCCGTAGTGGAGGGCTACACAAATTTTTACCCCTTGGGGTTCTTTAACGTGCACCCCAATCTGACAACACAGGCCTACAAAGTTTTCGCCTTCATCGGAAATGCAGCCGCCGCATCCGCGATTTGATCCCGCGACTTGCGGGTCAGCAGCTGAGCACCTTAGCCGCTAGACCACCGTGGTGGGGCAATTCTATTGTAATTACCAGGCCCTCGAAGGTCACTGCAATTGTTGCAGAGACTGCGTTTGCGAAAAGAGCGCGCTTTTTAGACACAGCGAAGTAAGAAATGAGACGCTTATTAGTGCTCATCTGCACCTTTGAGTCCATTGCGTACGTCATTTGTGTGTGAGAAAGGTGGCGCACGTTTCGATTTGCTTGCCATTCTGCACGTGACCTTCCAATTTGTTGCTACCGCGTTCATTGCTTCGCCTTTGCGGCAAATCTGTGACGTTTTTTTCAATGTGGGTCTGTTTGGTCAATCTCTACTAATCAATCTTACGCCAGTCTTGCTCATTTGGGAAACCATATTCGATGAACATTGGAATGATGTCTCATACTCACACACAAACACCGCCTCGTGCTAACAACTCCATCGTACCACTCCATCAAGTAAACTTGATCGGGCACTCTTTTTGACTTGCCATGTTGTAGTTGTTTACTTCTTGACACGGATGGCAATGGTTTGTTTGTATATGAATATGCATTGCTTGAAAGAAAGGCAACCGAAGTTCTCCGTTTGTACTAAATAAAATAAACTTCACTGATCAAGCAAGTAAGCAGTAAAAGAACTCCATGACAGCTGATTTGTGCAGTAGGAGTATTGCGCACACATCTCGAATCCGTCGAACCAGTTCACTTTTTGTTGCCAACGTTACCAGGCATTTTTCATGAACGCTATAAATTGACCTTGGCGTTCACCAAACATCAAGCCGATCCGAGTTCCGTAGGCAGACTGAAGGTTGGCCGAAACGAATCCCGCCGACGTAATTGCAGACTTTTCCTGGGCACTAACCGCAATCAAGTTGTGTATTAATGCTGGTTATCGGTTCGAAATAAAATGGTTGGAGTAGTTTTCTCTCCCTGAACATAAGATAAGGTATCGCCATGTGCCTGTAGCTCCTCATCACTCTGATCGGCGTGGTCATTTATTTCCTTTGCTTGTTATGGAGTTACCGATATATATATATATTGAAATAAAAGAACAAATGATGGCCATGATGGAAACCACCATCCACCATTAAAGTGAATTAATGTAGTGGGTGGATGCTGAATAAAAAATTTTCACTATTGTAAGGGTGTGTTCCACCGTTCAACATTTTGGGTTTAATATGGTGCTGGAAATATTGGTGGCGCATGGTGTATGGTGAGGTATAGTGGATGCTGGTTTGCCGAAAACGCTGGAGCGTGAAACGACATCAGAACCACCGTGACGAGCTGCCACAAAAATATAAACAAAATAATCGTATAAAATTGATGTAAAAAGCAGACTACAACGAAGATTTGAACGCGCTACCTGCGAATTCACAACTGAACACAGTAACCCTTGCGCCACGCAGACATAACGAAGGTTACCTGTTAGGTAGCTAGTTAACATTCCAACTGACCATTAAACTGCAGTTTTCTTCGTCGATACTCGAGATAGACGAGATCTGCACCTGCCACTAAAACTTGCACATTCAATAATTGCAACCAACCGCTGCCTTCAACTATTGCCCCTTCGATAATGGCAAGAGCACTATTTTTTTGTTACAATTTACAACCGCAGGAAAAACAAAAAAGACAGGGAGCAGGTACAACTGTGGCCACGTCTGTGTAAAGCACATGAGGAGTCGGTTTTTGATCAGCGGAACGAAACCTCGAGGAAGTTTCAGGCTCGGATGTGGTGAGCCTGACATCTAGGCCGCACAAGCTTCTGATAGAGCACTTCACAGACCGAAACTGGTTTGATGTTTCGCTCCGCGGAGCGAACACCGGCTCCTCGCGTGCTCTATGCAGACGTGGCCGTGGCTGTACGGTTTACCAGCGGTTACTGTCAAGCTTAATATCCTGTTCTCGCTCGTTCCAATGGGCGACATCTGCTCAGTCTTTGTGACGCCTCTAGACTCAATCTATAAATATGCCCTCATAATTGATTGAGTGTGATGTTTTTCGCACAACGTAGTGTGCAGTTGTGCCAGAGCACTGCTGTAGCTCTATCGTTAGCAAAAACTACATAACAGCTTGGCCAGAACGAATGCAGTGCGCCGGAAACAATATGCTATCATATTGGTTGAGCAAGCATACAAATTGCCAAGTCTGTGTTCTCGCATGAGAGCCAGAGAAGTGCCGGCGAGTGCGACCGGTGGCTGTCGGTGAGGGGAAACGTACGTTTGGTGCAAGTGATGAAACCGCGTAGCATCGACGTTTGTCGCTTTTTAAGCGAACACCGTACATAATAAAAATGCCCCATTTAGGTTAATTGATGCCACGGCTCGGCGGTATTGTCAATCTTACTCGTCGAATATGTGAATTCTGAAAGCCACAACAACTGATAACACTTCTACGGGCTCGCTCGGTAGGCCTAACTTTGGGTGAAAAATCATGGTGTTAGAACATGCAGTGCACAGATCCCAGCTTGGTACACTTTATATATTACCCCCCATTATAAGCCCACCCAATATCTGCTTACTGCTTTGCAGGATTATAGCAATGGTGGGCAGAGCCTCCCCCAATTGCCACAATCTAGCCACTACTTCCCACTATCGTTTTGCACTCTAAAACCCATCTTCTTTACACAATGCCACTTAGTAAGTCCTGGCATATCCACCACAATTTCCACTATACCTCCTAATATTTACACTACACCGACCGTGCTTTCCGGGATGCATCGTTGTAGTTTTTGCAATAAGATATGGGTTACTTTTTGAGGTTAGGTATGCTCTTTTTTGCTTATGAAATGAACAGGCAAACTAAAACTAATATATATTTTTGCAATGAATCCCGCGAAAGTGGGCACAAGTAGACAGTCTCAATTTGAAGTTTCCGTCCTATTATAAGACGCCAATGAACTTGCAAATTTGATCTCTCCATATGCCCGGCGTGGAGGTCTAGTGACTAAGGTGCTCGGCTGCATATCCGCAGGTTGCAGGATTGAATCCCGGCTACGGAGGCTGCATTTTTGATGGAGGTGAAATGCTGTAAACGCCCATGTGCTCAGATTTGGGAGCATGTTAAAGAATCCCAGAAGGTCGAAGTTCCAGGAGCCTTTCAGTACGGCGTCCCTCATACCCATATGAAGCCTGTAAAATGTTGAACCCCACATATCAATTAATCATTATATCTGCGTATGTCCTCGAACTGTGTTCCGCATAATAGTGTTCCGTAAATGCAAAGCCCTTTCGTTTTTCCCCTGTTTGCCACTAATTTATTTGTTTGGACAAGCTAACTTGCATGAATTTTGCATTGAACTAAGCCATCATCTTCAGCATACGTATATTGGGTGTCTGCGGTAGCGAGAGGCCAACGTAGTATCTCCGCTAAACATTTGTCGTCTGGTGCGCGTGATAAAACTTGCACGATTTGTGAATTCATGGTAACACAGTGCGCGAAATGCTGGCAATTGATGCTCGTAAGAATTCAAACCAGGTAAAAAATTTTAACGGGCCCCTTGACGCTGTATTTGTGCTGACGGAGCATGGCATACTCAAAATACATGGCAATTTTCCACAGCCGTACGGCAGCATAGCGATAGAAGCTCACTAGAAGAGCTTTGTAACGCGTAAGTTTTTTGTACTCAGATTCCTGAACCCTGAACCCATTCGCTAACTGCTCTACTCTCAGTGTTTAATGGTAGATGCTGTATGTGTGTGGAATTGGCAGCGTAAAATATTTATGGCTAAGAGTAACCTTTTTTCGAGGTGATGACCTCAGCGGCAGGAACCTCCAAGAATATATACTCGCATAACTATTGAGCTTCACCATCAAGAGCGAAACGCGATGCTGTAATTGGTCTCTGCTCACGTCACTTTCTCAACCACTAGCCTACCTTCGGTTCTCAATGGAAACTTCACCCGTATCGCAAAAAATGAATACGTGTGCACCTGTAAACTGGCCCTTACGAATTATCCGAGAATGCACACTGCAGCTACTGTAGCGAAGTGTCCACTACGACAAAAGCTATTCCTCTTTCGAGTACGCGAGGTGCCGTCACACCTAGGTAAGGCAACACAAGCACTTGCACGACTACACATGTTTTCGACGCAGCTGTCGATAATGGGAATTATTTATACTTCATTTATTGAATTTTTGTTTATGAACGCTGCAACACCCGTAGGGCTTCGGCAGAGTGGATATACATTTGCAAAATCGAAGATTAGTAATCAAATGAAAAAAAAAGTTAGTGTAAGTGCAGGCTTTCAAAAAAATGAAAGACGACGATTTACAATAAACAGGTAGAAGAGCGTATACTGAAGTCAGTGACACATTCAAGACGATCACTAGTGCAGAAGAAACACAACATTGACTGAAATAAACAGCATGAGTACATGTAATAGTAGTTGGACACTCACTACTGGAGCTGCGTAGCAAACAACAATTGAAGAATGATTTGTAAAAAATCATCGTTTGCCGTTAAACCATGTGATATATCGTTTATAAATAACAAAAATAGGAGCTGAGCGAGCACGAAGTATCGCGATACTCCTTAGTCAACCGGCACTGTAAGGTAACAATGATCACTGTTGACCTACAGTTTGAGATTCGAAAGAAAAGTGCAAATCCCATTCAGAAGAAGACTATTTAAAAAAAATAAATCAAATTTTAACAGTAGCTGATTGTGAGAGACCGTATCACAGTTTAGCGAATTCTATAAAAATTGCATCTACTTGTTTTTCGAAATTTATAGTTTGTGTGAAATCATGAACTGTAGCTATTAACTGACTACAAGTAAAAGTTATTTTCTTAAATTGATGTTGAGAACGTGACAAAGTAGTGTGCTTACCTAGTTTGCTTATGTATTAAATCCTCAAGGAGTTTAGGGCAACTTCAAAATAATGAGATCGTGCGGCAGTTAGTAACTTAATGGGGACTTCCTCTCTTATGTAGGGGGTAGACTCTGGCAGTACTCACGCATACGCAACATTTTTTATTTATTTATTTATTTATTTAAAGAATACTGCAGACAGATTTTCACCATCCTAGCAGGACAGGGTTACATAAGGTTCCTAACACAGAGGTCAAAACTAGAAGAAGTCGGAGCGTGCACGGAGTCGGAAGGCAGTGAATTCCAGTATTCAATGGTTCTTACCAAAAAGGAGTACTTGAATGTGTTATTTTTAGGAGCATATGATCTTACAGTTTTTGAACGATTTAACCTTGCTGAGCGCTGAGGAGGTGGCAGAATGTACAATTCTTTATTTAAACCAGATTCATTGTTGTATAGTTTATAAAAGAAGACTAACCTTGCAATTCTTCGCCTACATTCCAGTGGTTCCAGCTCACAATCATTTAACATTTCTGAAACGGAAGAGAGACGCCTAAAGTCTGAAAAAATGAACCGTGCGCTTAGCCGCTGAATCCTTTCCACTTTATCTATGTCTTTCTTTAAATATGGGTCCCACGCAAGGGATGCGTATTCTAGCAGTGGTCGAACTAGGGTTTTATAGGCTGCAAGTTTAACTTTCCAATCACATGACCTCAGCTTCCTTCTTAAGAAGCATAACTTCTGGTAGGCTTTGGCGCAAACGTTGTCGATGTGAGCGTCCCAACTAAGTTTCGTATTAATGGTCAATCCCAAATATTTTACGGGTATTTATGTTTAAGAGGAATTTTCTTGTGTGTTATTGTAAGAGCGCAAGTTTTTGAGTAGTTAACAACCATCTGCCACCTCTCACACCAGTCAGCAATTTTTCACAAGCTGTCGTTAAGCAATGATTGATCCAAGGGGCTACTGACAGTTGTATAAATAACACAGTCGTCTGCAAACATTTTCACAGTCACTCCCGCGTCAATATCATCGCAAATATCATTCACATAGATCAAGAACAAGAGTGGTCCCAAGACCAACCCCTGGGGCACTCCTGACAATACATCAAGGTTTTGTGATTGGCAGCCGCTAATTTCTACAAACTGCGTTCTGTTTTTCAGATACGCAGAAATCCAGTCCACGAGGCGGGGAGCAATCTTACACGCTGCATTTTTCGTATCAGTAAAGAGTGCGGTACCCTATCAAAGGCTTTTGATAGGTCCAAAATATTGCATCTATTTGTTTTCTGTCATTGATAGCATCAGCGAAGTCGTGTATGACTGATACGAGCTGGGTCATCGTTGATAACTTTTCTCTAAACCCGTGCTGGAAGCTGCCTAATATGTTTTTTGATTCCAAGAACGAAGTTATCTGGCTGGAGAGGATGTGCTCAAGTAGTTTACAGCAACTACTGATTAATGATATTGGCCTGTAGTTCGAAGCGAGCAGTTTGCTTCCATCCTTGTGTACTGGGACAATTTTTACACACAACCAATTAGAAGGTAGGCATCCGTCATCCAAAGATTAGTTGAACAAAATATATAAGTAATGTGAAATAATCTCCGCATAACGCTTCGAAAAGGCATTACGGATGCCGTAAGGGCCGGAAGACTTCTTGGTATCAAGTTTTAGAAGAAGAAGGTGAATACCATTTACATTTAAATCTATATCCGGCATTACGTTGGGCGAGAGAAGAGATGGTTCCGTCGGATTATTGGTTAAACTCTGTTGACTGAACACACTGTGGAATGTTCTGTTTAGCTCATTAGCAATTGCGTAAGGATCAGTAACTGCGCAGCCGTCAACGCGAAGCTGTTCAACAGATTTTTTGTTTCCGGACAAGTATCCCCAAAACTTTTGCGGAGCGTTTTCCATTAAGTTAACAAGTGTTGTTCCAAAAAAATAATCTCGAGCGGTCCGTATTTTGTGCTTCAGTGTTACCGAGAGGGAACATATTGCCACAAGGCAGTAGCGGCATAAAGCGGTAGAAGGTCCCTGGCTGAAAGAAAAGACTACGAAGTGGATAGAGACTGGTTCCAGCCCGGCAGTTAGCCAGGCATTGTCATCGCGTGAAATCGTTGTACATATCTGTAAATATACGTTTTCTTGTAAGATTATTGGTGGAGGTGCTGGGTACGCCTACCTGGCTTTTCCGGCAAACCAACACGGAACTTCGGAGTGGTCGCCACCTTCATTTTCCTGCAATGGCTCAACAGGCCCACCCACAAGAGCAACAGCAGCCGCAGCTGCAGCAGCAGCAGCACCAGCACCAGCAGCACCAGCACCAGCACCAGCAGCACCAGCTGCTTCCTCTGATTCTCCTGCCTCCACGAGACCCCGGAACCTTCTCGGGCACAGGCAAGGACAAGGTGAATGTTGAAGATTGGGTCGCTTTGTACAAGCGCGTGAGCGAATACTATAGGTGGGACCCTACGTTGATGCTGGCCAATGTTGTATTTTACTTGCGGGATACGGTGCTCACCTGGTATGAGACGCATGAGTCGGAGTTGACCAGCTGGGACGTTTGAAAATTGAAGCTTCTCGAGTTATTCAGCAGGCCATTTGGGCGACAGCAGGCCGCGAGGAAAGACCTGGAATGTCGCGTGCAGACATCGACAGAATCATATGTATCCTACATACAGGATGTATTGGGCCTCTGTCGAAAGGTGGACGAGAACATGAGCGAAACTGACAAAATCGCTCACATATTGAAGGGAATTGCCGATGACGCTTTCAATTTGTTGATCGTTAAAGATTGCGCCACCGTCGACGCGGTTGTGAAGGAGTGTCAGCGCTTCGAGCACGCCAAGAACCGTCGCATAACCCGCCAGTTTGCGCGTCTGCCTAATACTGCAGCCACTTCGACCTGTGAAGACAGCCCCAAGTTCACGCAAGCTACATCGTCCGAAAATGTCACCCGAATCGTTCGTCGTGAACTCGGAGGAATGGGTCCTGCAGCCATCGCCTCTGACGGTCCTCAGGACAACGCATCCACCGTCTCCCTCATCCAAGCCGTCGTTCGCCAAGAAATAGCAAATCTCGGCATCACACCTGTTTGCGCCGTTCGCACCACCGAGAGCTCGGCTTCTGGTAACGAGATTCCGGTGTACCCTTCACGCTACCGGAACCCTGCTGAATGGAGAACATCGGATGATAGACCGATCTGCTTTCACTGCTTTCGCGCCGGCCACATTGCACGCTACTGTCGCAATCGTTGGTCATCCAATTCATCTTGAAACACTGGGACATGGCGTCGCTTTGAAGGCAGTTCTCGCCGCTTTTCTACTCTGTACGATCCACAGCCTGCTCCTACTAACGTTCAGCGCCGAAGGTTCAGCCGGTCACTATCACCCCAAGGCCGCCGATCTCTCTCGCCGATGATTTCTCGATCCAGGTCCCCTGCACGACCTGGGCTCTCAACCTCGGGAAACTAGACCATGTAGCTCCCGGAGGTGACGCTGCATTAACGACCCATTCTGCAAATCCTCTGTTGACGATTCCTACACGCCGCAATATTTTGGACCTTTTGGTGGATGACGTTACCGTTACAGCCCTCATAGACACTGGTGCACAAATTTCAGTCATGAGCGCTGCTGTCTGTATTAAACTGCGAAAAGTGATCACGCCTCCTATTAGGTGTGCAGTAATGCTTGCCGATGGAAGCACATCTGCCGTTCTCGGCATGTGTACCTCTCGCGTGTGTATTGCTGGCCGCCAGACCGTCGTATTGTTAACCGTGCTTGAGCAGTGCCCACATGACGTGATTCTTGGCCTCGACTTTCTCTCTGCGCACTCCGCCCTTATCGACTGCTCGACGGGTCTTCTTCAGTTGGAACTGCCTTTTGACGCCGCTGTTGCCCATGACGCTCAAAGTCGCCTTTGTGCCACCGAGTTCCTGCATCTTCCGCTGCAAGCCGCGACTTACGTGCAGCTCGTGTGTGATCCGTCTGTGCGCGATGGTGAATATGTCGTTTCACCTATTACCGACGTTGTGCTAAAGCACTCCATTGCTGTCCCGCACACCGTGGTGAGAGTATGCCACAATCAGACCCATCTGTCTCTTTTGAACTTTGGTTTCTCCACGCATGTGCTGCCTGCTGGTATTAAACTAGGCGTCATGTCGTCGTTGCAAGAGTGTGATATTTCTGAACTGTCGGCTCAGCAACCTACTCCGCACGTCAACTTGCTCACTGCGCCCAACCTGTCAAGCATTGACATTGCCAAAATGATAGCGCCAGATCTTTCGCCCTCCGAAGCACAAGACCTCCACCGTCTGTTGACATCCTATGCGGACATATTCGATCTTGACAACCGCCCTTTAGGCCAGACATCAGTTGTGACCCATCACATCAACACCGGCGATGCCAACCCAATTCATCGCCGCCCTTACCGCGTCTCCGCTGCCGAACGCTCTGTCATCCAGAAAGAGGTCGAGAAAATGCTCGCCAAAGGCGTCGTCGAACACTCATCTAGTCCGTGGGCATCCCCGGTCGTGCTTGTCGAGAAGAAGGACAACACATGGCGGTTTTGCGTCGACTATAGACATCTCAACAAGGTCACTAAGAAGGACGTTTACCCTTTACCAAGAATAGATGACGCCCTTGACTGCCTTCATGGCGCAAAGTTTTTCTCGTCCATTGACCTTCGATCTGGTTATTGGCAGATCGCTGTTGACCCACGGGACCGAGAAAAAACAGCATTTGTAACCCCCGATAGGTTATACCAATTTAAAGTAATGCCGTTTGGGCTTTGTAATGCGCCGGCCACCTTTGAGCGCATGATGGACTCCCTTTTGCGCGGCTTCAAATGGTCCACTTGCTTATGCTACTTAGATGATATAATTGTTTTTTCACCGATGTTCGCAAGCCATCTAGAGCGACTGTCCAGCATTCTCCAAGTATTTCGCAACGCTGGTCTCCAGCTGAACTCCTCCAAATGCCGTTTCGGCCGTCGCGAAATAACTGTACTTTGTCACCTTGTTAACGCATCTGGGGTACAGCCCGATCCGGACAAAATTCGCGCATTGACTCAATTTCCCGTGCCCTCTTCTCATAAGGATGTCCGGAGCTTCCTTGGTTTGTGCTCCTATTTCCGCCGCTTCATCCGAAATTTCACCCATATTGCGCGGCCTCTCACCGAGCTTCTTAAAAAAGATGTCCCATTTACTTGGAATTCGCCTCAGAGTGCTGCATTTTCGGCGCTCATTGCAGCCCTCACGACTACGCCAATATTAGCCCACTTCGATCAGACTGCCTCGACAGAAGTTCGTACGGACGTGAGTGGCCACGGAATTGGTGCTGTTTTAGCTCAGCGTCAGCATGGACGTGACTGTGTCATCGCCTACGCCAGCCGCCTTTTATCCCCTGCCGAGAGGAACTATTCCATCACCGAAAGAGTGTCTTGCTCTTGTTTGGGCTGTCGCTAAATTTCGCCCGTACCTCTTCGGCCACAGTTTTACTGTTGTAACTGATCATCATGCACTCTGCTGGCTTTCCTCGCTAAAGGTTCCCACGGGACGTCTCGGTCGTTGGTCTCTACGCCTCCAAGAATACACCTTCTCGGTCGTCTATAAATCTGGTCACCTCCATCAAGACGCCGACTGCCTGTCACGGTATCCAGTGGATCCACCAGACGCCACAGAGAGAGCTACGGAGGCTTGCTTCTTATCAATATCAGACTTTCTTGATATCGCTTCTGAGCAACGCCGCGACCCGGATTTGCTTCCCATCATAGAAAGCCTGAGTTCCGCTACTCCACCCACTTCTCTGAACTTGTATTTCCTTCATGAAGGTGTTCTCTACCGCCACAACATGCGCCCTAATGGTCCTGACCGCCTTCTCGTCGTTCCTTCCCATTTGCGTGTAGATGTTCTCCGACAGCTTCACGATGAACCTGCCGCTGGTCACCTGGGAGTCACCCGCACTTATGATCGCGTCCGGCGCCGTTTTTTCTGGCCACGCCTATATCGCTCTGTGCAAAAGAATGTCGCCAGCTGCGACCTTTGTCAACGTCGAAAACGACCAACATCGCTTCCAGCTGGCCTTCTTAACCCTATTGAGATCCCTGCTGAACCATTCTACCGCGTAGGGCTCGACCTTCTCGGGCCATTTCCCACTTCTGCATCCGGGAACAAATGCGTTGCCGTGGCGACCGACTACGCGACACGTTACGCGATCACCCGTGCTCTTCCAACCAGCTGCGCTACCGATGTCGCCGACTTTCTGCTACATGACATCATATTGCATCACGGCGCTCCTCGACAGCTCGTTACTGATCAAGGCCGCTACTTTTTATCTCGCGTCGTCCAGGATATCGTACGTTCCTGTTCCACGAACCACAAGTTCACAACGGCATACCATCCACAAACTAATGGTCTTACAGAGCGCCTGAATCGCACTATCACGGACATGTTGTCAATGTATGTTTCTCCAGACCACCATGACTGGGACGCAACGTTACCCTACGTCACCTTCGCTTACAACTCCTCCAGACATGACACCGCAGGCTATTCCCCGTTCTACCTTCTTTATGGACGGGAACCCTCTCTGCCTCTTGATACATTCCTTCCCGCTGGTTCAAGCTCCCCTGTCACATACGTCCGCGATGCCATAGAGCGAGCCGACGCAGCACGACAGATTGCCCGAGAACGACTCATGCTTTCTCAAGCCTCTCAGAAAGATCGATACGATCGTCACCACCGCGAAGTTTCGTATGCACCAGGTTCTCTCGTACTCTTGTGGACCCCATGTCGTCACATCGGCCTCTCAGAAAAACTTTTATTTCGCTATGACGGACCATACAAAGTCCTTCGCAAGATCACCAACCTCACCTACGAGATACAGCGAGTCGTCGACGAAGCGCACTCAAGCCACCACCATCCACTGTTGTGCACGTCGTGAGACTGAAGCCTTATGTGTCACCCAACACTCCCCTTTCGTGACAAGCGCCGGGTCGGCGCTTTAATGCCGCGGGGTAGTGCCACAAGGCAGTAGTGGGATTGGGGCATAAAGCGGTAGAGGGTCCCTGGCTGAAAGAAAAGACTACGAAGTGGATAGAGACTGGTTCCAGCCCGCCAGTGCGCCAGGCATTGTCATCGCGTGTAATCGTTGTACATATCTGTAAATATACGTTTTCTTGTTAGATTATGGCCTGGTTATCTTTACGCGCTGCTTTACGTTTTCTTGATATTGTTCTTTTCAATTGTATTATATCACGTGTTATCCGGGGGTTGCACCGTTTCTTTTTCTGAAATTTCGGTACGAATTTATCTAGACACGATGCAGTAACGTTTTTAAACGTATTCCACAGACTTAATACGTCTCCTCCTGCCTCAAATTCACCGAAGCACAAACCAAGTTTATCTATAATAGCTTCGTCATTCGCAGCAGAAAAATAAAGACACTCTTGCTCGCAGAATTCTTTTTGTCAGGGCAGAAATTCGCGGTAAGTAAAACCAGCTTGTGATCAGAGATTCCATCATAAACACTGGCCTTAGTGTCATCTGGAAAGATTCTAAGAAATAGAAGATCTAGTACACTTTCAGTGCTTCAAGCAACTCTGGTATCGTCTTTAACAAGTTGAACGAGATTAAAGTTCAGCATCAATTCAAGCAACAAGTTACAGTTTGCTACGTCTGTTGAACCTGGGTGAAGAGTGTTCCAATCAATTGATGGTAAGTTGAAGTCCCCCGCTAATATGACTTTTTGATTAGGCTTGCACTTCTGCTGCATGTAAGACTGAATGTTTTCCAAAAACGACTTTGGCGAAGAAGGGGGCCGGTAGACTACACCTACGAGAGCCGAGAGCCAACAAAAATCAATTTGACATCATACACTTTCATTGTCGATTATTTCGTCCATAGTTATGCAAGTGATTTCCTGTTTGACCACCAAAGCAACGCTTCCTCCTCTGCAGCCTCGATCACGTCTAACCATTTTATGAGTTGGAGGAACTATTTCAGAATCTAGAATGTCCGGAGTTAGCCAGGTCTCTGTAATTGCTATGATTTGGGGATCATAGGTAAATATGATTTCTTCAAGCTCGTGAAATTTATTGACAATGCTCCTAGAATTAAGGAGAACAACTCGCAATTGTTTGTGATCGGGTCATTCGTCGCGGTTACGTTGCGGGCGGATACATTTCAGGCAATCCTTCTGCTCATCCCATTCATATATATCATCGTCCACTCTCAGCTTATCGTAATCGAGCAATTCTTTGCGACCTTGCGCCCTAAAATCATTGGAATGAGACCAGAGTTTGCTGCGCTTTGCTATAGTGGCCTTGCAGAAGTCATGGTTTACCGATATTTTTGTTCCTTTCAGTTTGTGACAGTTTTTTTAACACTTTAGGCTTCTCGTTGTAGTAAAAAAAATTCATTATTACTGGTCGCACTTTATCGTGGTATTTTTTCCCAACCCTATGTACTCTTTCCACAGAGTTAACAACCACTCCGAGTTTATCCCCTATCAGTTCCTCGATTACCTTCTTTCTTAATTCTGTACCATTTTCACGATCCGGTTCAGGAAAACCAAAAATAACAAGATTGCGGCGTCTGCTTCTATCTTCTAAATCATCCAGACGCCTTGGATGTAGTTGAAGATTACCTTTCAACGCTGTAACTTCAGTCTGCAGTGCCTTGATCTCTACTTTCTGTTCTTTTATTGCTACCATAACATCGTCCATTTGGGCATTAACTGTAGATTCTAGCTTATCGTGAGCAGTAGCTAAATTTTCGATTTTTGTTTTCAATTCTTCCTGGGAAGCAAGCATAGTGTTCATCATCTTTATGAGATCGTCTGTATCAGGCCCGGAATTCTGCTCAACATCCCCCGCAAAAAGAATCAAAATGACCGTCCATGCGTCCACAAAAAGACACGCACAAGTCGCCGGGCACGGCAGAACCACAATTCCTCTACAATCGCTACGAAAGCTGGTATAAAAGTGTTTGCCACCAACCTGGGCGAAAAATACAGAAGGGTATAGCGATGTTGCCATTGCGGTCCCGCCGTGCCCTCTGAAGAAGTCGTTGATGCGGTTGGTTGTTTTTATATGCTTGAGCAGGGGGCGTTGTTTCCAAGAAGTTGGATTCCGGCTACGTCATGTGCTGCGTCCACGGGATTGGCCAGTCGGAGTTCACTGTTGGTAGATCCAGGCTGCTGTTGTCATTCTTCGGTGTGAATGACACGTGCTGAGCAAGGGCGCACAGCGTAACCTGGGCGAAAAATACAGAAGGGTATAGCGATGTTGCCATTGCGGTCCCGCCGTGCCCTCTGAAGAAGTCGTTGATGCGGTCGTTTTTATAAGCTTAACCGGGAGATTGTTGTTTCCAAGAAGTTGGATTCCGGTGACGTCATGTGCTGCGTCCACGGGATTGGCCAGTAGAAGTTCACTGTTGGTAGATCCAGGCTGCTGTTGTCATTCTTCGGTGTGAATGACACGTGCTGAGCAAGGGCGCACAGCGTAACCTGGGCGAAAAATACAGAAGGGTATAGCGATGTTGCCATTGCGGTCCCGCCGTGCCCTCTTGATCATATTTAAGATATTTAGAGAAAATTATTGTTGGTTTCTTTGAAATTTATTGTGCCTCGCTTTTTTAGAACTCTTTGAATATATCGGTGTCTGAAGATTTTCCAAACAATTATAAAGTTCCCTGATGCCTTTTCAAAGTATTCGATAGAGGTCGACTCGGCTTATCAAATGTTTCCACGACTCTCATAGTTATTGTAGAAACTGATCGGAATTGGTCAATAAAACATTAGAAGTAACAGATTAATGACAAATCCCTACGCTATCAATTTCACAGACATCACTGGTCACATTAAGCAAAATTAATATCCTGAACCACTGAGTAGAAAAATGAATGACAAACAGAGGTTGGAGGCCATAAGAGCGTTCCCTGTCAGACAATACATTTGCTGTCACCTGAGAGGCAACTTCCGAAATCGCCTGCTGAAGAACAATAATGTCTCCAAAGTATCATCGTTTATTTTTAAATAATAGAGCCATCTTCACAACTGTGACATTTCCCGAGACTCCCAAAAATGTGTTACTTTTTAATTTAACACGCAATTCTGTTCTGCATGAATCTGCCTGGTTTCAGTGATGTATTTTTGTCACGCAAATGACGTCAAAATACGCACGACTAGAAGAAAAAGCGTTCCGTAAATTGGAGTCGAGCCCACGACCTCACTATTAGAACTAACATACACCGTGCTCGCCATTGCCACCTGCTTTTTACACATTAAAAAAGGCGCCTTTGATATCTACCACTGTCTTCTCAAAGCGTTTTTGGTAAAGAAGAGTAATGCATCGTCATCATGGCATCCGCGAATATTTCCTTGATACTACTGAAACAACGCGATAAGGTGAAAAGAAAGGAACACAAAACACAAGCGCTGACTCACAACTGACTTTTTGGCATGCGCAAAACATAAATATATAACCACGCGTATCTTGACAGAGATAACAACCCGTGCATAAATGTAAAAGAACTGGAGGAAACGACCATTAAAAATGTGCAAGAAAACAATATTCCAATTCGTTACACTACAAGATTTCTCTATCTTCCAATAATACAGGCGGGAAGCTGATGCATTATTTATTTTCCTTCTGTGTGTGCCAAGCCTCGATAATATCTCGAGATGTCTGGTTATGATGCCGTCACACTACAGTGGTTTCACTGAACTGGAGTTCACATCCACACTGCCTGCAATACGCAACAATATGTGATAGACCATAACTGCTTACACCGGATTTGTTCCATCTCATCCTAACAATACACAACTTCCTCTCTGGCCTATAATGTCACGGCATCATAACAAGACAACTTGAAAGATTATCGAGGCTTGGCCCTGTAAAAAGAGGAAACATGTATCAGCTTTCAGTCTGTAGCTTTGGAAAATGCTGAAACCTCGTGCTACTCGAAAAAAGAATCAAATTTAATTGACCCCAAGTTTAAATTGAAGTTTATATGTTTGTAAAAAGTTCGGGAACGAGAAACTCTCGCAATTTTTTCAACAGCAGCAGAAAGCGTAAGTATGACAAACTGAGGATCGACTATTCCAGAAAGAACAAAACAGCTTGAGCAGAGATTGAACCACTCGCCATCACGTCACCTCGAACTACAGTTAGCCCCGTATGATTGCTGATGTCTGTGTCTAGGTACGGTCTTGTGTGCCACGCTGGTGCGCCAAGGTAGACCACCAGACACACCGTGTGTGCGCCAGGTCATTTTACACTACCAGACGTTCAGTTTGGCCATGTTCACGTCGACTTTGTGGGCTCGCTACAACGGTCTCCAAACCAACGGCACATACTCCCTTGCATCAACAGATTTATCTTCCGGCCACAAGAAACGTCGATAAGCAACACCGCTGAATAATCTGTTAAACCGGTTCTAGTGCACACGTGAATCGCTGCCTATGGCGTGCCACACAGCCTAACGACAGACCTAGGCCGATAATTTAAATATCAGGCTCTCTCCCATCTTTGTAGAATTACACACACACGAACTGCATCTTGCCACCTCACCTCGAAGTCCCTATATAGTGGAGCGATTTTACCGTCAACCGTCAACTGACAGTGAAAGAAGACACACAGTGCTCATCCGCATAACTAGTGTTCGGCACGATATTTAGCGTACCCGGCGAGTGCTTTGCATCAGAACCGACATTAGCCGAGGTACACTCTGAAGCCGACCACCTGGAAACGACTATGGCTACTATTCTGCCCCCGCAGTTTTGTCATAATATCGAGACCGCCCATATGAGCCCGCCCCGCCGCGGTGGTCTAGTGGCTAAGGTACTCGGCTGCTGACCCGCAGGTCGCGGGTTCGAATCCCGGCTGCGGCGGCTGCATTTCCGATGGAGGCGGAAATGTTGTAGGCCCGTGTGCTCAGATTTGGGTGCACGTTAAAGAACCCCAGGTGGTCGAAATTTCCGGAGTCCTCCACTACGTCGTCTCTCATAATCATATGGTGGTTTTGGGACGTTAAACCCCACATATCATCATTATCATCATCATATGAGCCCATCATTATTTCATACAATCCATGCCTACATTCGTCACGATGCTACTCGTACTCCAATACAAGCACCCATGACGACCCACTTACTGTCCTTAAGCGTCATTCTAAGTACTTCACTCTCTTTGTCAATGAACTAGAGGAAAATGTTTGTATAGACCGTTTGAAGCCAGTTCACGTCAACGTTGGCAACGCCATCTCAAGCAGATAAACGACTCGAGGGCACTTGCTTCATCGCAGAGGGAGTGGACATGCAGTGGACAGTGCACTTTGTTACCGCGAAACACCACTGAAATAAGAAGCTGAGACTTGTATTTTACTATAAATTGTTTCATAAGCACTGCTGCAGTGCTCTTAGAAAAATTACGCTACGCTTTCTTGGCCAATCCTCCAGAATGGGCATGCGACATAATTCTAAAGCAAAATCATATAAAGCTGGGAATTCATAACAGTGACATCAGCTCAGTCACTGAGCTAATAAATGTTTGGTTTGAGCCTTATGTTTCTACGCCACTAATGAAAAGCGATCTAAGGTTTAAAAAGAGTGCCTGCGATCGAATAAATGTATGAACGATTTGAATCTTTAAAAAACGTTCTATCGATTTTTATTTCACCAGTAATATACTTAGGTTGCCACAAATAGAAGTATGGCAAATTCAAATGCGGTATATTTATAATACAGCAAAAACTATTCGATGATCCGGGTTCACGTGCGCAATGAGGTAGTTTGTGTGTTTCATTGAGATCTTCCACAGATGAGTAAGATGGGCGATAGATAGACCTAGTAACATACTTTCTTTCCATAGACCGCTTTGCAACGCATACCCGCGACAATGTGTATGTAATGTAGTTTCATTACTTGCAATTAGTGCCTAATTAGGATCGCCACGGCACAACCTCTGCTACCACGACAATTTCGTTACAGATGGTAGAGTCATAGAACAGTTTCACTATCAAGCATATTCACTATAGCTATATTGTCCAAGCATTTTTCAGAGAATCACAATTGAGGACAGTGTTGTAAAGGTACGGCTAAAACAGGAACGAATTGTCGTTTCTCGTACCTGCCCAAATTCGGAAGGAATTCCCGTTACAAGATGATGTTGTGCAAAGGACTTGTTGCAGTTACACTTCGAAAATTGGAACTTCTCGTTATACTAGCGTTGAATTTTACTTTTTCAATAAAAGTATAGCGTCGGATAATCATGAAGCGGAATCAAGTGATCAGCTTGGAGCTCATATGAGGATACGTAAATTATACGAATTTGAAACTGTCGAAAGCAGTTTTTAAAAGAGCTAAAAGTTAACATAAATACAATGAACCTTCTGACACAAATTTTTAGGGACCACTGGCCATACTGCAAGCATGTCTAACTAACACTTTCGTGGTGGTCAATTTGAAGTACAAACCATGTGGCACTTTCGAGTTTTCAGGTCAGTTTTCAAAGGTGCAGTCAGAATACTGTGCTTCTGGTAATGTTTTAGAATTCTCCACCCATGCACCAATAAAATAGATTTCTTACTAAATAGAGGGCATCGAGAGAGGCAATCAATCAGAGGCAATCAGAGGCGTTTATGAGGGCTGTTTCAATAACTCGGTGTGACTATTGAAAAAAACGTGGCTGAGCTCCCTATCTAGGAGGTGGTATAACACAAAAGTGAAACGCGTCTTCGCGGACCTAACTTGGCGTTTATCATGCAGTTTTTTCAGCCGCCACAACTAATGACAGTCGCGTGAAGAACGGCAAGCAGCTCAAAAATTGCAGCGCACACTTCAAGCAGAAAGCACTACGAAATTCGCATAAACAGGACAAGCGCGCGTTACTTAAAGCACGCTTCAAACAGAATGAAAGACGCACGAAACAAGCGCACAACTATGCAAAGGAAAAGTGTGAACAACGGTCACAATTCGTTGTGTGTTAGTAGCACGCTTTTTTCGTAAACGCAGCTGCGGCAGCACACGAAGGGCACTTCATCCACTCCCTAATTACGAGTCCAATAAGCGTGCGCGCAGGAGTGGTGGTGGTGGTCGTGGTGATAAAAAACATTTATTTCAGAAAAAGTCTACTGGAGAGTGCCGACGTGGCCCATTGGCGTGTTAGAGTGGCAAGACCCTATTCGGGGACGCCAGTGGAGCTGGAAGCTGCCCGTGGGCGCTCCACCAAGGAGCGTTGTGCAGCCAAGGTAGAGCAGCCGAGCAGGTGCTCCTCCCAAGCTTCTCTAGTTGGGATAGAAAAAGGGGATGAGAAAGGGACGGGATTAACTGGACATGATGCTACGACGTGATATGTGTCGGTGAGGACATGACAGGTCGAGCAGGTGCCATTGAGTTCCGACAAAAAGTGCCTGGCGACCGCCGGACTGATAAAGGTGTTCGTCTGCAGGCAGCGTAGCAGTCGTTCGTCCGCCTTCTCCAAACCGCGTGCGGGGTCCGGGTAGAGGCGGCGCAAAGCCCTGTAATAAGCCAAAATTTCGCGAAAGCGCGTCAGGTTGGTATTGCCAGATTCCGTCTCGGGACATGGAGGGGCAACGGCCCGGACAGGAGAAGCTCGGGCAGCGGCGTTTGCCGCATCGTTGCCGGGCAGGCCCGAGTGGCTTGGGGTCCAGACTATACGAATGTAATTAGGGTTAAAGCGCCAAGAGGCTGCCTGTAGTAGGCTCGCCGCCAGCGGGGCATTGGAACGCTGAAGGTACTGAGAACAGGCCGAGCGCGAGTCCGCCAGGATGGTGCGTGAGGGATGGTGAGAGGCAGCCAAAGCTATGGCAACCTCTTCAGCGTGCGTTACTGTGTCCGCTCGAAAGGAGAGGCCATCTACGTGTTTGTCCTCTGTAATCACGGCAGCCGTGAAGTGACCCGAGGGGGAGGGACCCAAGACGTCCACGTAGAAAACACCAGGACGATCGGAGTGCCGCGTATGAAGGGCCGCGGCGCGTGCTAGTCTACGGCCAGGATGGAGGTCGGGGTTCATATTACGGGGTAGAGGTTCCACCCATAGCTTTTGACGCCAGAGCTCTGGTACCTGCTGCAGAGGATCTTGGTCACATATCGGGTTAAGGCCAAGTCTGTGTAGAAGACGGCGCCCTGAAGGAATCTGCGACAGTTGATTGATTTAGTTAACGCGATGAGCTTCGCGCATCTCTGCAAAGGTGTTGTGTACCCCCAGAGCCGCGAATCGGCTGTTGGAAGTTGCAATAGGTAGGTCCAGAACGCGTTTGTATACTGAACGAAGAAGGACGTCCAGCTGGTGCTCGTGTCGACGACGCAGGTGAAGGTAAGGGAAGGCGTAGAGGACGCGACTGGTCACAAACGCGTGGGCCAATCGGAGGGACTGAGACCCGCGGAGGCCGCCACGCTTGGTAGAAACTCGCCGTATCATGCGGCTCACCTGTTCTCTGGTGCGTCTGAGGCCTGCTATTGTGCCCTTTGGATCCAAGGACGATGTGAGGTGAAGGCCAAGAACCCGAATATTTTGCACTGACGGGACGGGCCTGGACGAAGAAAAATTTGAGGCGGTGGTAGCCGAGAGACTGAAAGAAGAGCCGAGTTAGCTGGAGAGCACTCCAGGCCGCATGAACCTGCGTAGGTGTCCACCAGAAGGGCAGCCTTTTGCAGGCGTTCTTCGATTTGCGCTAAGGAGCCGGTGTTGGTCCAGATTGTGATATCATCCGCATATAGTGCGTGTTGTATTCCCTCGACCTCGCTTAGAAGAGAGGGGAGGTTCATCATCGCCAGGTTAAAAAGCAGAGGAGACAGCACTGCCCCTTGAGGTGTACCCCGCGTGCCTAATGAGTACGGGCCGTGTTCAGTAGAATTAAGGCGAATGAAGGCGGTGCGATGTGATAGAAAGGCGCGAATGTAGTTGAAAGTCTTCTGCCCACAGTTTGTGGTAGACAGGTTAGTGAGTATAGTGCTGTGTTTGACGTTGTCGAACGCCCCGCAGAGATCAAGAGCGAGCACGGCTTTATCGTTATGGCGCATAGTAGTCGGCTCTGTGATATCGTGTTGAAGCTGGAGCAGGACGTCCTGCGCCGACAGATGCGGGCGAAAGCCAAACATAGTGTCGGCAAAGGTCCTCCTGGCCTCCAAGTAGGCGGATAGGCGTTTGCGAACCATGGTTTCCATGAGTTTGCCTGCGCAAGACGTAAGTGAGATGGGTCTCAGTGCCTCAATACTAACGGATTTTGCCGATTTGGAAATGAATGTCACGACCGATGTGGTCCATTCCGTTGGAAGCGGAGAGCCGTCCCATATCGAATTTATAAGGTGGAGTAGCGAGAGGTGTGCTTGGTCGGGAAGATTTGCCAGGAGCGATACTGTGATTCAGTCGCATCCAGGGGCCGTGCCCCGTCGCATTTTCGTGAGTGCAAATCGTAAATCAGAAAGCGTGTATGGGGCGTCGATGTCGGTGTTAGGGGCACCGGAATACGTATATGCTGGGCCTGCGGGATCAATTGTGCGGCAGATGTAGCGGTCACAGAGTTCTCGCGCGAGTTCATCCGTAGTGCCCTGAAAGGCATGCAGAGCACGGTGGAGCTGGCGTTGCGTTTCTCCCCTGGTGGTGGAGGGATCGAGAAGGCTTCTAAAGAGTCGCCGCGCACTCTTAGAGCTCATCTGGTTTGCAGCCTTCGAACAGTTGTCTGCCCAGTTAGCATCGGAAAGTTGTGCGGAGTATGCGGCCGCCTAGCAGTGAGCGCCTCAATGCGAGCGCGAAATTTTCGATTAAGTTTGTTGCGTTTGCAGCGCCTTACGTGCCCGCGGCGAGCATGCCAAAAATGTAGGAGGTGAGGATCGATTGCAGGAGTCAAATTACAGGTTGCAAGGGTGCGAGTGTTCGCTTCTTTCATATGGAGAGCGTATGATGCCCACGCTGCAGATTCGGTCGAGGAGAGGACGGCGGGGAATGGTTGCATTCTGAACTGAGTCCAATCGGTGAGACGGGCTTGGCTCCAGTGTTGGCGCATTTTCTGCCGCGGTGTGAACGAAATGCGGAGTAAAAAGTGATCGCTGCCTAGGGTTTCGCCTGAATTTTCCCATGTAGCATCGCGGATGTGACGGGTGAGGGAGAGGTCGGGGTATGTGTCTCGCGTGACCGAGTTGCCGGAACGTGTGGGTTTTGCCGGGTCGGTAAGAAGCGTCAGGCTCAGCGAGGAAATGAGCTCCTTGAGCTCTCTGCCCCGGGCCTTCTCGTAGTGGTAACCCCAATGAGGGCTGGGGTCATTAAAGTTCCCGACAATCACCAGTGGTTGTCGGGCCGCTATACGCATCGCCCGATGCAAGAGATGCGCAAACGAAGCCCTCACAAGGCGAGGGGGACAGTATACGTTTAAGATATGTATTGATGGTTGGACCCTCCGCTGAGACAGCACTGATATCATGCAGTAGTCGTAAGGAAGATCCAGATGGAGGTCAATCTGTGTCGCCGTGTAAGCTTTATGCACGAGGAGGCACGTGGTGGTGCCGCCTACATAGGAGCAGTATCCAGAAAGGGATGGAGCAGGGCCAGATTCTTGGAGTGCCAAGACGGCCAGCTGAGAGCCAAGTGAGCTGAGGAAAAGGGAAAGATGTGAACGTTTTCGCCTGTTCCCGAAGCCTCCAGGGTTCCACTGTATGATCTCGAATTTAGACGCAATGTTTGAACAGGACGTACGATTGGTAGCCATCGTGACTGTCTTAGGTTTTATATTTGGTCCTCCGTGTCCCGCTCGGAATCCTCACAGGCAGGGAGGAGCACGGAGGCTGGATTGTTCGACGGCGGGGTGGTGGTAGCCACCTTACGACGACGCCGTGGAGCTGTACCCTCACTGCTCACCGAGCAGGAGTGGGAACGCGATGCCTTGGGTTGAGACTGGGTGATTGCCCAGGCTTGAATAGCCTGGGTAACCTCTACTACTATGCGTTGGACCGAGAAGCTGGTGAGGAGGTGATTAATCGAAGCTTCGACGCGCGTGAGGCGTTCCTCTACGGGTGGGCCGCGCTCTTCGCTAGAGAGAGTTTGATTAGCGGGCAAGAGAATTTGAGGTGCCCCAGGAGCCTCAAGAGCTTCTGGAGTAGATGTGGCACCGGTTCCGAGTGCTGGAGTACACATGGCTGCTTGAACCGGTGGTTTAATGGGAGTGGACTTAGCGCGAGGACTAAGCTTGGACGTAGCTGGCGTAGCCGCTTGGACAGAGGAGGCAATACCGGATGGCCTTGCAGTACACTGTTGTTGGGGTTGAAGTCGCTTATTTAAGAGTTCGAGTTGTTTAGTTAAAAGAGAATTTTGCTTTTGAAGTGTCGCAACTTGCTGGCGAAGGGCCGCAAGTTCGGGAGAAGGAGGATCGACAGAAGGGGGTGAGAGAGGCTTAGAAGCAGCATTCCCTGCCCAACTGCTCACCTGAGGTACCGCCGCTGGTGCTTCGAACGGTGGGAATGTATGAGTGTCGGCGTGGAGTGGTGGAGCCGAATGATGCAGGTTGGTGCTGCTGTCTGGCTGTGACGAATATGAGGTGGTCCCTCGAGAAGATGTTGAGGGCTGCTTCCGTTTCCGATATTTTCGATGTTTTGCCGTGCAGCCACTGGTCCCAGTCTCATGGGCGCCGTGGCAGAGGAGGACCTTGGGGTGGCAGTCATGGGCATTGAGACCTGCAGGTGCGGGGGTTCCACATTTGGCACACTGGGTTGGAGCGGGGTGAGGACACTGAGTTGGTCGATGACCGATGGTACCTCACTTGGTGCAAACAGGGACCGTTATCTTGTAGGCGCGAATATACATCGCCACGCAGTGGTAGAAGAGGAAATGGGGTAACTTCGTGCCCTCGAAAGTCACCACCGCCACCGCGGAATCTCCGAGTTTGCGGACCGCGAGGATAGTACCTCGAGGCCAATGCAGTTCTGACTTTATCTTCTCCGGGCCTTCAGCAGGGTTTATGTTGATGACGCCCTTGCATGCATCCCCTGGTGCCTTGGCGTGGCCCCGAACGGGCAGCTGCTGATCCCCCACTTGCAGCTGGAAGTCCCCGAGGAGTCGCTGTGCCATAGGCAAAATGGTGGTGCTACAGACCAAGATGTTTTTTTCCCCGATCGGCCACGCTTGAATTTGCGTGGTAGTCCGGTCGCCGAGGTAGCTGCGGATGGCGTCGCCCGCGCAATCAGCCGGGACGAATGTGCGTAGCTCGCAGGGGACGCGAGGTTTCACCACTACGATGTAGTCGTCGCGAGAGAGGCGAGGAGTTTGACACGGACGCCACTTGCGTTGCTTCGCTGGCTGCGAGGACAGAGCATAGGTAGGCGCACCACCGGAGGGATGGCGCGCCGGCGTTCCTTGCAAGGCTGGGAATTATGGCCCGCTGTGTCGTCTCGTTGTTGTTGAGACGCAGACTTCGATTTCGCTTTCTTGCGTTGCCACAGTCTCACCATGTCGTCGAGGTATTCGTATTCTGATGGCATAGAGTTTACGGAGGATGAAATCTCCATTGACAACATTTGGCTTGAGGTAGGACCATAGCCCGTAACCACGTTAGCGGCCGCCATCGCCGGGCTGAGAGCCCTTAGCGAGGCGGCCTTGTAGCCGGGAGTGAAGGACGTTCCTCAAGTTGTCAAAACTGGACCCACCTGGACGAAGGTGTTGTCTAGGCGAAGCGGAGAGCTTGGCGGTGACGATAAACCCAAGTTTCAGGGGTACCAAGGTGGATGTCCGCAGAAATAGCAGAAAATCTACGGAGGCGATGTGGAGTGCGTCCGTCACCGTCGAGCGCTCGCAGCGCCCCCCGCAGGAGCGAACACCCTCCGTGGAGACGACAGCCCTTAGGCCGTTTACACTTGGGATGTGAAGAGGAAATAAAAACGCCAAAGCGGCTGGAAAACCACGACCGCGCGCGTCAATATTGTTCACATTCGTTCTGCCCCATCCCGCCGCCACTGCCGTTGCTACCTTGACAATTAATTTAATTTTTACTGCTTTCTGAGAGCTGAAGTTTGTATTCTAGTTATTGGCACAAAGTAGTGAAAGCAAACAGCTCGCACCTTTTCAGACGTTTTTTCGGGAGATACGCACCAGCAGAAACGACAAGAGCGAACGCACCGGCAGCGGCGGTGGCATATTCAGCTGGCTGTACGCAAACGCGAGACGTGTTGTAGCATGCCGACTCACTGCCGCTGCACCGACTACTTCCAGAGTTCTCGGCGATCGTAATCCAAATCAGGCTTTTAGTGAGCGCGTCCTTGTTGAGGCCGTCAAGTTTCGGTGTGCTGCACGGGTAGTTTTGAATTCGAGCCCATGCGAGCCACCACCGACGCCAGTGCCGCCATGTTGAATTTCCCGCCGGCTGGTTAGGACACGTGCTTTGATCTAGCTCAGACAAGGCTGTGAAGCGGAAACCAGATTCGTTTTCGCGTGCCGGGAAAATCAGTCTCGGAGCAATTCTTGCGCGTCGTCCGCGCGGCTTGGTTTTCCGGCCGCTTGAGCGGCGAAACGAGGCAGTTACCGGTGAGTGTCACCCGTTTAGCTCTCTTCAAGGCCAAGTGTGAACGCGCCCTTAGAGCGTGTACAACGCGAAGCCGTCGTGTCATCTCACTACTGATAACGAAAACACGCTATTGTTTAGGAGCTCTGAGGGCCGCCAAATGGTGTATGGTGTATATAAATGGCTTGCCATTAGCATCCCCGCGAACGTGCGCTTCTTGGCATAGTGGTTAGCGCCGCGCACTGAGAATCGGAAGGTTGCTGGTTTTATTCCATAAAAAAAAATCTCCCCTTCACGATCTTTTGCCAATACCTAGTACAGGTTGGTTCTCTTTAAAATCGAACGAAGCATGGCTGCTTGACTTCTTATACCCTTTCAAAATTTTACATAATCTCGCCTCAAGACTGAGAACAAGTAATCTATTATTGGTTTTGCTAAGAATTTTTTTCGAAGCACAGTAAATTAATAATGACGAAGAAGTGAAGTGCCACGCTCATCTGCCTTTGCTCTTTTTTTTTTGAAATTAGGTGGTGAATTACACATAAAATATCAAAGCTACGTCCCTCAAACTTGTTTGGCCTTATATATAAATGATATCTGGGGTTTAATGTCCCAAAATCACCATATGAATATGAGAGACGTGGTAGTGGAGGGTTTGGAAATCTCGACCACCTGTGGTACTGTAATGTGCAATCAAATTTGACCTCACGGGCCTAGAACATTTCCGTGTCCATCGCAAATGCAGCCGCCGCAGCCGGGATATTATCCCGCCACGTGCGGGTCAGCAGTTGCCTTATTATAGGCGTACTTGCGCTCACGTTTAGTTATTTTCTCAATCACTACGTAGCGTACATTAACAAATATCGCAAATTTCCCCCAAGAATGTTTTTTGCCTAATTTGCAGGTTTTTATTTAGAAAAGGCCCATGACAGAGGACTAAACATACTGAAGTATTTTCTAGCATGCTTATTTATATAACTGCCGGGTGTTATATCAATTATTTTTTTCTGTTTCTATAAAAATATATATAGACACGTGCCCCTCCACGGTGGTGTAGTGGCTGAGGTACTCGGCGGTTGACCTGCAAGTTGCGGGATTGAATCCTGGCTGCCGCGGCTGCATTTCCGATAAAGGTGAAAATGCTATAGGTCCATGTGCTCAGACTTGGGTGCATGTTAAAAAAAACCACGTGGCTGAATCTTCCGGAGTCTTTCCCTACAGCGTCTCTCCTGATCACAAGGTAGTGCTGGAACAAATATCATCATTTTCGTCATACAATCACGCAAATTTCGAAAAAGAGCATGCAAGAAACATTCTGATGTCGATAAAAAACCATTTTGATATTTTTATATACTTTACCCACCTATTTTCTTCCACATTAGCTTTCAGAATCAATGAAAACATGTTGCATATGATGGTTTCACTAACTTGTGGTCCGTCAAAAAAACCCCTTGAGCAAGATTAGACAATTGTAGATCGTACTTTCGGCCCACTATTTTACCCCCAGCTGTATCGCAACCTATATCCGCCTGAGGACACAAAAATGAACGCTTTTTGCCCTGGGATTAGCCGGACTGTGCGAGTTTGCTTGCTAATTTTCCCGCACTCATGGGCACTCCCGTTACCAAACCATTTCAAATTTGGCCTCTCCAGTGCAGTCGGCAGCTGGTTCTTGCTGCTTGCCTTTTAGGAAACTGAAGTATAGGCCAGCATTCAATACTTAGCGGGCCTGAAATGTGATCTACTGTTGCCTATGCTTGCGCAAGTGCATTTTTGACGGGTCGTAACTGCAAGTGAAATATTGTTATGCTACATATTTTTTGATTGATTGTGACAGCTGATGTGCACGAAAAAAAATCGGCAAACTAAGAAAAATATGTAAAGTCTTTAATGTCATCAGAAAATTTCCTTTCAGGCTCCTTTTTTGAAGATACCACGATTTTATATATTTTTTTGAAAAGTATTATACGTTCTTTACAAAAACTGCCGCCCACATTTCCCTTGGGGGAAGTCGAGTAAATGCATCGCAGAGTGGTGCGGGTATCGCGTGAATGCTGCGTAATTGGGTATATTTGAAAATATTATTTGCTATTTGTCTTTATTACTATATATTGAGTGAAGGAGAAGCGTTGCCTTCAACGTCTAGGAAAAGCCATGTAAATACTCCCTTGACTGAATTTCGAACGCGCGATTCAGTGCCTACTTGCAAACGGTGGCCAGTATAAGATTGCGCAGCACGAGCAGTCGTTTTTTTTTTACTAGCAGACGCTGCCTCCGCCGGCCTTGCGAAATGAGAGAGGGGAAAGGAGTGAAAGTTTTGCGGTGGTGCGCCATGCCAATGTATAATGAACGTCCGATTAGGCAATAACTTTAGGCATTACTATTTGTTCCTTCATAGAAACAAAAAAGGTTAAAAAATATATGCCTGAATGGTTTCATCGAGTGTAAAGGCTTCTGCAGACGAAGAAATTTCAAAAAGCCTATGAACTTTGACGTTTTTTACCCGTTCTCTTTTGTTTATGTTAGTCCTTCGTTTGATGGATATTCGTTTGTGAATGCTGTGTACACAGGAAACAAAGAAAGAAAAGGGTGTCTTTCTAGGCTGCCACAAGACGTGAACATGAGTCACGAGACGCTATACGCAAACATGCGCAGTGGGGTCTGAACGGCGCGGCCACAGACGCCTAAGCGTGACGTAGGGCAACTAAGAAATGCTCGAAATCTGAACTCAACCTGCTGAGAAAGTAATCCAGAATTTTGACTGCTCTGCCATAGGTCCTTTTTGAAATAAAGGCCTACAAACTAGAAAAAAAGACGTTTTTTAGGTCATTTGAAAGTTTTGTTTAAAAAATTACTCTACGCAAAGAATTTATTTATTTATTTATTATAATACCCTCAGGTCCCGTAGGGCATTACAGAGGGGGTGAGTACAACATTTATAACACACAAGAAAAAAAGACAAAATAAAGAAACAAGTGTCAGATGCGCAAATCAGGAAGGCAACATAAGTCAACTAAAAATGTATAAGTAAGAATTCAAGCACATACAAGACAAAGATAGATAATGGAAACTGCGTATAGTTACAAGCATTGCTGAGAAATTGCAGTCTTGAATAACAAAGGGTCTGTTATTGTTACAACGGAAGAGAGAAGGTGGTTCCGATCGGCGGCTGTTTTCGGTAAGAAGGCTGCTGAAAAGAATTTGGTGCGGCAAAACGGAATGGCAACCTTATGCTGGTGATCAATGCGCGATGAGTGGTATGACGGTTGTGAAATGAGGTCTCGCTTCATTGATGGATTGTGAAAAAATATCTTATGAAAAAAATGCAGTCGAGCCAGTTTCCTCCGGACAGTTAAATTGGGTAGGTCAAGGTTAGATTTCCTTTCTGATATGCTAGCAGTACGGGAATAATTAGAACAAATGAACCGAACTGAGCGGTTCTGAACAGATTCTAACGCGTTAATTAAATTTTGCTGCACGGGATCCCATATAGCGGACGCGTACTCAAGCTTTGGGCGAATAATTGATCGGTATAATAAAATTTTGAGGGACAGCGGAGCGCGAGAAAAGTTGCGGCGTAAGTATCCTAGCGTTCGGTTAGCGTTATTACAGATGTAGGTAACATGCGTGTGCCAAGATAGATTGTTGGTAATGTAAACGCCGAGGTACTTATATGAAGAGACATGCTGGAGGGGAACGGCGTTAATTCTGTAGGTACAGGGGGGAGAAATAGATCGCCGGGTTATTGACATGCATTTAGATTTGTTAGAGTTGAGAGTCATAAGCCATTTATTGCACCAGGTTGAGACAGTGTCAAGGTCTGACTGTAGAAATTGGTTATCATATTCATTGTTTATTTCGCGGTAAATTACACAATCATCTGCAAATAACCTTATAGCGGAGTTAATGCTGTCTGGGAGATCATTAATATATATAAGGAAAAGTAAAGGGCCTAATACGGAACCTTGGGGTACGCCGGATGTTACTTTAGAAAGAGGTGAGTAATAGCCATTAGTTGTTACAAACTAAGTGCGATTAGTCAGAAAGCATTCAATCCATTTAAGAATGTTCGGGTCAATGTTTAAGGCACTAATTTTCAGGAGGAGTAATTGGTGAGGTACTTTATCGAAAGCTTTTTGAGAGTCAAGAAAAATGCAATGCACAAGTGAGCCGCGATCTAAAGCCGATGCTATGTCATTAGTAAAATAAAGAAGTTGGGTTTCACATGAGTAACTTTTTCGGAATCCGTGCTGGTAGGGAGTAAAAAAAAAGAATTTGATTCTAGGAATGAGACAAGGTTGGAGTAAATTATATGTTCTAACATTTTACAAGGAACACTGGTTAGGGAAATTGGTCTGTAATTGAGAGGAGACTGTGTGTTACCAGATTTGTGCAGAGGGACCACCTTCCCCACTTTCCAGTCAAGCGGCAAAGTGGAGGTCTGAATAGATTGCGAAAAGATTAAGGACAAGTAAATTGATGAATACAATGCAGTGTTTTTTAGAAACTTTGAGTTGATTTCATCTACGCCACAAGAAGAGGATAACTTAAGCTTGTGAATTAAATTTTGCACTCCAACGGCATCAACGGTAACAGGATACATGGGTAAAAAATCACGACTAGGCATTTGCGGCAACGCACAAGCAGAACAACTTGATAAAGAAGTAACAAAAAAATTATTTAATGCAATGCAACACTCTTCACAGCGAACTGGCTGCCCGTCTGAGTTCGTAAGCGAAATGTTTTTCTTTTCCCTAGGTTTAACAGTTTTCCAAAACTTAGAAGGGTTGGTTACAAGAATTGAGGGAAGGGTATTATTAAGAAAAACGCGCTTGGCTTCCTTGATAGCTGCTCTGTATTCGGAAAGGACAGATTTGTACACGTGCCAACGGGCTAACGAATTAGTCTGCTTTGCCTGACGGAACAACCGTTTCTTTTTATTCCGCAATTTTTTTAAGTCAATTGAGAACCAAGGGGGGCGTTGGCGACCCTTGATAACGTATGTGGGAATGTATCGCGTGAGTAAAGATTCAACTTTCATTTTGAACAAGTTCCAGTTTTGTTCAACGCTGCGATCAAAGAAGCCAATAGCAAAGCTCTCAAAATTCGATTCGAGTTCACTGTTGATTGAGTCATAATCGCCGCGTGAGTAGTCTCTTATTGTTTTCCAATTGTTTGACCGACGCCTTAAAGAACCTGTTAGATTGAAGTGCACGAAACAATGGTCGCTTATGCCTGGGATACATGAAATAGAATGGACAAGGTCAGGTACAGTGGTGAGAATCAGATCAAGAACATTTGATGAAGTGGGGCCCATTCTTGTTGGTTGCGTTACGGGTTGGGTAAGGTTAAAGTCTTCGCACAGTTCCACGAAATGTAAACTGTCGGCTGAAAGTGAGCTTAATGAACAGGAAGGAAGTGACCAGTTTATTTTCGGGTAGTTAAAATCGCCTAGAATAAAAACAGGTGTATGCGGGTGCCTTTTGACAGTATCATTCAAAGCATCATGCAGTTGCTCGCAAAACACTGGCGTCGCACTCGGAGGGCGGTAACAGCCACAAAATATGACATTTTGATAGTTGACATGGACAGAAACACAGACAAATTCTAAAGGTGATGCTATTACTATATGGCTAGAAACTATATAATCAGCTACGGCTATAAGTACACCACCTCCTGGCGATTCTTCTCTATCACATCTGTAAATGGTATAATTATTTTCACAATCGAACAGCTCTACACTTGCAATTGAATAATAATCGATCGTAAGCGCAAGTATGCCTCTCGTTGGCAAAACGAATGTGATGTACGTTGCTTTAAAATTTTTGTGTAATTCATCGATTAAAAAACAACAGCAGAGCAGGTAAGCGTGGTAGTCACCCTCTTCGTGAATAATAATTCACTGTGCTTCAAAAATAGTTTTTCGAGCAAAAGCGATTGCTGACCTATTCTTTCCACTGATCAGGCAAAAAAGCATGAAATTATGAAAGAAATATATTAGGTCGATTAGCCATGATTTCTTCAATACTACGTAGATTCACCCTACATACTCTATGACGTCATATCCGTGATTGAATGACGTAAGCAGAGCCTTGGTGGACCCCATCAGAAACACTTTCGTGCTAATAATATTCAAGATACACATCTGAACCTAATGAAGTACCCTGTTCGCCGTCGGCCTACATATTTCTGCGGCATTTCTCTCTCAGTCTTTCTATTCTTTTCTCTCTTTCTTCCTTTCTCTCTCTCTCTTTTACTGTAGCCATTGTTCTGCCTTTTTTTCTATTTCTTTCGTTTCATTGTGCTTTTTCTTTCCATTCCTTACTCCTTCTCTCTGCGGCTCATTTTATACTCGTTGTCCCCCCTTGGTCTCTCTCAATACACTTTTCGGACCCCCTTGCTACACTATACCGTAAAGAGCATAGCTATGCTCTATTAGCGTGCCTACATGTTGCAGAGAAACGATTAGCTAATAATTTCTTCCATTCAACACTTCATTTGGATAGTTACTCAGCTAAGAGATATATGCAAGCAAAGAAGAGTCAGCGAAAATGTTATATGCATTAGTGAGGTACTTATTCTTACCGCCATTGTAGTGTGTGATTCCAAAATGCCGTTACATGAGATTTTCACTCGAGAAATGAACGCAAATTTTTACTGCTGTTTTCGTTAGCGGTCACAATAGGACCAAAATGAACTTATCAGTTTTCTATATGTTTTGAATTGCTTCAAAGTGGCATGCACTTGATGAATAAATACCATGAAACAAAAGAGCCAATGAAAAGTCCACTAGTTACAACACTGCCATCGAATAGTGGATCGGCGGTTTCGAAGCTCGTATCAAAGAGAATTTTTTAGGAGCGAAGCTCTTCTTAGTCTAACCTTGGCTCGCGTGATGTCTAAAAGGTAGTACCTCCTGAATAGTGTACCTCCTGAACAGATGGCGCTGTCTCATAGAACTACATACAAACTGCAGTTGAGTGAGGAAAATTCTAGATGGCATTATATACTCTGCGATTGGCTGCTGCGCGGACCGCACCAGGGTGCGCGGGGAACAAGTACCTTTCTGGGCCTTCTGGATCATTGCCATACGTGTGGGGATGTTGGTGGGGCATGGACAAATTGGAGCGGCGGCTGCAGAGGACCGCGTTGGCTCGTGCTTATCGCCAGACAGACAGTCAGACGGACAGACAGCCAAACAGACGAACGGACTGAAGCATGGATGGAAGCATAGATGGACTTATTGATGGATTTAATTATTTATTTATTTTCAAATACTGCAGCCCCGTTGTGGGGTTATCGTAGGAGTGGGTACACAGCAAGAAATAATAAAAAGGTACAAAACAAAACAGCTGAATACACAAGTACATTGGCAGATCATAGAAATGAAAAAAAAATTTACAAACACAGTTATACAAACAATGAAAGGTTTACAGCACACCGTCTTTTAATGCCTTCAAAAATTCATCTTTCTGCAAAGACCGAATGTGACCTGGTATGAGGTTCCATATTTCAATACATCGAGGAAAAAAGGTGTGTTTGAAGAAATCAGTACGAGGATGAAACACAGATACATTAAGTGCGTGGCTGTTTCTGGTGGATGATGGTTTGGCAGGTTTTCTGTAGTTGTTGTGTGGTGAATATTGCGGTGAATTAAATAAAGAGTGAAAAAAATTCAGAGACTCGATGTCTCGTCTTTTAGAAAGTGATGATAGACCAAGCTGCGCTAGATGGCATGATGGAGAAAAATTACAATCATAGCGTCTGTAAATGAATCGAATAGCTTTTTTCTGGATGGGTTCAACGCGTTTTATGTCAGTGATTTTACAAGAGTACCATACAGTGGCTCCATACTCAAGGATTGGTCGTACGAAGGGTTTGTATGTAAGCAGTTTTGTTTCCCTTGGGGCTAAACGTAGTGAGCGGTTAAGGTATCCAAGTTTCTTCAGAGCCTTGTTGCATGTTGTATCGATGTGACTAGACGAGGATAAGTTAGTAGTGAAAAGGAGACCAAGGTACCTATATTGCGAGACCCGCTGCACTACATAGTTATTAAAAGAATAATCAAACACAGATGGGGTTTTCTGTCTACTGAAACACATAGCAGCTGTCTTTTGAAAGTTAATTCTCATCTGCCAATTTTGGCACCACCTGCAAAAGTTTAGGAACGATCTACGGAGTGTATGATGATCATCAGGTGAATTTAATACGTGATATAAAAACGCAGTCGTCAGCGTAAAGACGAAGTTTAGTGGAAACTGTGTCGGGTAGGTCATATATATATAACAGAAAAAGTAATGGCCCTAGCACGGATCCCTGGGGCACTCCGGAAGATACACGTGCTTTAGATGAATGGAAGGTGTTAAATGATACGTATTGGCTACGACTCGAAAGGAAACTTTTAATCCACTGAACAAGCGATTGGTTTTTTAGTAAGAGATTGAGTTTATATAAAAGTTTTGAATGGATGACAGTATCGAAGGCTTTAGAAAAGTCTATGAATAATGCGTCCACCTGAAGACCCAAGTCAAGAGCTATAGATATGTCATGAGTGAATTGTGTCAGCTGAGTTATGGTACTAAATCCACGCCGGAAACCATGTTGTGCATTGGACAGAATATTGTTAGTTTCGAGAAAATTGATGATGTGTTTGAAGACAATATGTTCCAGTAGTTTCCATGAGTGGGAGGTTAATGATATAGGCCTGTCATTTATTACTGATTGCCTACTACCTGATTTGTGGAGAGGAAGGACTTGAGCAATTTTTCATGATGGTGGAACAGTTGATGTTGATAATGATTTGTTGAAAATTACTGACAGGTATTGGCTGGTTCATAGAGAATAGCGATGAAGAAAAATGTTATCAACATTGTCTGGGCTAGACGACTTTTTTTAATCAACATTTAAAATCAAATTTAAAACACCTTCTGTAGACACAGAGACAACACCAATAGAAACAAGCGAGGCATGAAGTGGAGTGCAAGAAGAAATTTCGTGATTACCCTGATCAAAGACAGACGTAAAGTATTCGTTAAATGCATTGCCAATGACCTGCGGCAGGCTAGTAGGAGTTTCATTAAGGACGAATGTACTAGTAGAGCATTCCTTTGGCGAGATTGAGTTCCAAAAATTTCGGGGATCATTCTTAACCAAATTTGGCAAGGTAAACGAGAAAAAGAAGTCTTTAGCAGCATTTATTTTCCTACGAAGTTCCTCCTTCACTGTTTTGAATTCAGCTCTATGCAGGGCATTGCCATTACGACTTGCATGCCTTAGTCTTGATAGTCGACGCTTTAAATGCAGTATTTCTCTCGTTATCCATGAAAGTTCAGTATTTTTCTTTTTAGTTTTTAGTGGTACGTGTGTTTCAATACATTCTATAAAAAGGTTTTCAAAATAAGACACCAAACTGTTGACATCACCAGTGTAGCTAACTTCTTTAAAAATGTCAAACTCGCTGCTTAAGGTGTCAATTATAGACACATCGTCGGCCAGGCTATAACCGCGAAAAGTTGTATATTCATAGCGGCGTTTCGGAACTGTGCAATTAAGAGAGATTAGTACACCTTTATGATCAGAAATACCATTAATGACCTGAGCTGTAAACTCCCTTGTATACAGTAAGCACTGAGAAAAACGCAGTCCAGTATTGCATTGTCCCTTGTGGCATCAGTGACAACTTGTTTAAGACCTAAGTTCCCAGCAGGGGCGCCTGTGAAAGCAGGCGTTTGGTGTGTAGCGACACCACGGACCCGAGCTAACGGGGGAGTTTAGGCTCCCTCCCACGCCTAGCCGTGCGTGGCTTTGCCGTGTCCGGGGAAAAGGGGATCCTGGGGGTGGAGCCGACACTGGGTGATTGGACCTTTAAGGCCCCCCGGCAGAGGCAACACACCCCTTTGGCCCCGGCTTCACGTAGACGGCACCCCTGGGCTGACCCACCCAGGGGAAATCGGCAGTCGCCTTTTCCTATCTCTCTCTTTGTACATCTTAGTCTTTTCTCGTCTTTAAATCGGTCCTGTCTTCTTCTCTCTTCCATTTACTTCCGATTTTTCCTGGCGGCAAGGGTTAACCTTGTGTAATTACTCAACCTTGAGTAGTTATATTTGGTTATAGTGGCAATGTACGGCTGGCGTCTGCAGCCTTATGCTATTAAGTGCTTCAGCGTCCCCTGGTTGGACTCCATGGTGGGTGGTCGCCATTGCTACCGAAAAAAAAGTACACTACTATGGGAACACCTGCATTTCCCCCTCTCCAAGATCGTCTCCCGCCTAAGAGGGGACGCACCGACGAAATCTTAATTTTCAATCAACCCAGACAATGTTTTCCGAAATTTCATGTAGTGCACAGCGAAAAGCCAACAAAACAAGCCAGAGCCATATCTCCATTTCTCGTTGCTAAATCTCTGACTGAGCTCTTTGGCCCAGGATACAAGGTTACAAAGATGGCTAGCGGAGACCTTCTCCTTGAGCTGCCAGAAAAACACCACTATGAAAAACTTGGCAGTCTCAAAGCATTTGGTAATTTCCCAGTATCTGTTTCACCTCATAGATCAATGAACACCTCACGCGGAGTTGTTTCAGAAGCAGACCTTCTTGAAATGTCTGAACAGGAACTGTTTGAAGGGTGGAAAGAGCAAAATGTCACAGATGTGAAACGAATCGTCATCAGACGAGAAAACAAAGAAATACCTACCAAGCATTTAATACTCACCTTCGCATCTAGCACACTGCCTTCATCTGTAGACACAGGCTACATCAAACTATCTGTCCGTCCCTACATTCCCAATCCAAGACGGTGTTATAAATGTCAACGATTTGGTCATGGCTCGCAGAACTGCCGGGGTCAGGAAACTTGTGCAAGATGTGGTGACCACGGCCACCCATCTGATAACTGTGTTACTACGCCTCACTGCGTTAATTGTGACGGGGAACACGCCGCGTATTCGCGTTCGTGTCCTAACTGGAAGAAAGAAAAAGAAATAATCACTCTTAAAGTCAAAGAAAACATCACATTCAAAGAAGCAAGACGAAGAGTGTCGCCATTTTACGGCGCAACATATGCTGATGCGGCGCGTCAGGGGGCAACGCCGCACCAGCCCTCGCCACCCCTTCGGCCCGCGCAGAGCGAGCCGTCGGCTGTGGCACCTGCCCCCAAGGCGGCTGTAGCCCAGGCTACACCGCCTACTCCCAAGCAGAGACCGGAGACTCCAGAGTCTTCGGGTCTCAAGGCCTCCCCTCACCAGGCGAGGCCCAAAATCCAAACTAACAGCTCGCACGTGCGGGCATCCAGTGCCTCCGAGGAGGCAATGGATACGTCGGCACCCTTGGTGCCGAAACAGCGGCGTGGCTCCTTGGAGCGCGCCAAGAAAACAAAAAAGCAAATAACAGGGCCTGGTGACGGCCTTGTTAAGTGAACTTAAACTGCCCGTCTAAACAGCCACTCGCTTTTCATACACACAGCATTATTTTACATTCACCATGAACACTCAAATTATACAATGGAACGTCAGGGGCCTCCTCAGAAACCTTGACGACATCCAAGAACTCCTACACGAACACCCACCAAAAGTGCTGTGTGTACAAGAAACACACCTAAATTCAAAACACACAAATTTTCTTCGTAAATACGTTATTTTTCGAAAGGACCGAGATGATGCCATGACATCATCCGGAGGTGTTGCCATCATAGTAAATCAAGGAATTGCATGCGCACACTTACAACTCCAAACATCCCTTGAGGCAGTGGCTGTTCGAGCGGTTCTTTTCAATAAACTGATCACAATCTGCAGTATTTACATTCCTCCTAGCTATCAGCTGCAAAAACGTGATTTATACTCTTTAATTGATGAACTTCCGGAGCCCTATGTTCTCCTTGGAGACTTCAATGCGCATAGCAGGCTATGGGGCGATTCTCGGTATGACGCGCGAGGTCGACTGATCGAACAGTTCCTTCTCTCGTCGAGCGCGTGTCTGCTGAATCGAAAAGAACCAACCTATTATAACCTCGCTAATAACACCTACTCCTCCATAGACCTGAGCATAGTATCTCCATCTCTTGTGCCTCTACTCCAGTGGAAAGTTGTCAGTAATCTGTACGGAAGTGACCACTTCCCCGTAGTTTTGAGCACAACGACAGTAACTGAGTGTCCACCACGTGTTGCCAAGTGGCTCATAAACAGAGCCGACTGGGAACAGTTTCATACTATCACTTATCTAGGTTGGAATGACATCTGTACTTTGAACATTGATGTTGCTGTGAAATACTTCACAGCGTTTTTGGTTGATGCTGCAACAAAATGCATCCCACAAACAAATGGACACCCTGGAAAACGATGTGTGCCATGGTGGAACTCTGAATGCCGAAACGCGCGCAAACAGCAAAACAGAGCTTGGAGGCTGCTTCGGAACTCACCGACAGCCGAAAATCTTGAAACTTTCAAGAAAATAAAGTCTCAAGGCAGGAGAACGCGTCGGCAAGCCAGAAGAGAAAGCTGACAGAAGTTTTTGTCAGGGATCAATTCTTACACACAAGAGGCCAAAGTCTGGAACATGGTCGGTAGGATAGCAGGGAAACAAGTACACACACTTCCACTCGTAAACACTCAAGGTGATACCTTGGAAGATCAGGCAAACTTCCTCGGGGCACATTTTGAACGGGTATCCAGCTCGTCCCACTATACTGACACTTTCCAAAAATACAGAACAAGAATAGAAAAGCAGAAACTCGAACACAAATGCACTAGATACGAGGCATATAATCAAGCGTTCAGTCTAGCTGAGCTGCGAATGTCTCTAAACTCCTGCAGTACTTCTGCCCCAGGTTCTGACCGTGTCGTATATGAAATGTTAAAAAACCTACCGATCGAAACACGAAAAACCTTACTTTGTTTGTACAATGCTATCTGGTTTTCTGGCACTATCCCTAACTCCTGGAAAGAGGCTATTATAATTCCCATTTTGAAAGAGGGCAAGGACGCTTCTTTACCTTCGAGTTATAGGCCTATTGCACTCACAAGCTGCTTGTGCAAAATCTTCGAAAAAATGATAAACTGCCGACTTGTACATTTTCTTGAAACAAATAATTTGCTCGACCCATTTCAGTGCGGGTTTCGAGAAAGTAGATCCACCACAGACCACCTTATTCGTATCGAGGCACAGATCAGAGACGCGTTCGTCCATAAACAATATTTCCTCTCTGTGTTCCTCGATATCGAAAAGGCTTATGATACAACATGGCGTTTCGGAATTCTAAGAGACCTGTCCCACCTTGGTGTGCGCGGAAGAATGTTTCATATAATCGAAAGTTACCTGTCAAACCGGACATTCCGTGTCCGTCTGGGCAGTGTGCTCTCCCAAACATTTGTCCAGGAAACAGGCGTGCCACAAGGTGGTGTACTTAGTTGCGCACTTTTTATTATTAAAATGAATTCTTTGCACTTGTCCATTCCATGCAATATGTTCTATTGTACATATGTCGACGACGTCCAGCTTGGCTTCAAGTCATGCAACTTGGCCATGTGTGAGCGGCAGGTGCAGCTGGGTTTAAATAAGGTCTCCAAATGGGCAGATGAAAACGGATTTCGACTTAACCCACAAAAAAGCACGTGTGTCTTGTTCTCTCGAAAAAGAGGCATGCACTCAGAGCCCGACATTCAACTGAACGGGCAACAACTGTCCGTCAAAGCTGAGCATAAATTCTTAGGCTTAATCTTGGACAACAAGTTGACCTTCGTACCCCACATAAAGTATTTAAAAACAAAATGTTTAAAAGCCATGAATGTTATAAAAGTGTTGTCACGTACTACGTGGGGTTGTGACAGGAAATGCCTCATGAACCTGTATAGAAGCCTTATTCGCACCCGCTTAGATTATGGGGCCATTATTTATCAGTCAGCGACTCAAAGTGCTTTGAAGATGCTGGATCCCGTGCACCATTCGGGCATCCGCCTTTCTACGGGTGCTTTTCGCACCAGCCCCGTAGAAAGCCTTTACGTTGAGTCAAATGAGTGGTCACTTCATCTGCAAAGAACCTACATGTCCTTTGTATATATCCTTAAGGTGAAAGCAGACAAGAGGCACCCCTCATACTCTATTATTAATGACTTGTCGAGCTCCATTCTTTTTCAAAACAGGCCTTCAATGAGGCAGCCCTTCTCAGTTCGCCTGAAGGGTCTAGCTGAGGACACTGGAGTGTCACTCGAACACAGTTTAATGGCTCCTGTAGCATACCCGCCACCGTGGCAGTGGCAGACTATAGATTGCGATGTGTCTTTTTTAGAAGTTACTAAACATGCGCCTATTGCCCATATTCGAACATACTTCTTGGAACTTCAACACAAATACACACGTCCTGAGTTTTTTACAGATGCCTCTAAGTCTAACTCCTCTGTGTCCTACGCTGCTGTTGGCCCTTCTTTTTCGGATGCTGGCCCTCTACATCCAGGCACAAGTATCTTCACAGCGGAAGCTTACGCGATACTTGTGGCAGCTAAACACATCAAACAATCACAAATACAAAAAGCAGTAATTTATACAGACACCCTCAGTGTGGTAACGGCTCTGCACAGTCTTAAAAAACAAAAAAACCCTGTCCTAGTTTCACTTTACTCCATTTTATGCACCCTCCACACACTCAACAGACATGTTGTTGTGTGCTGGGTGCCAGGGCACCGTGAGATTCAAGGCAACGTGATGGCGGATCAGCTTGCTGCATCCACCCACGAAAGCACCGCCATTACACCGACATCAATCCCGGCCCTTGATCTTAAGCCGTCTCTCAAACGAAAACTCAGGGACTACTGGCAGAGCAAGTGGGATACACACACACAAAACAAACTACACGTTATCAAGCCACACCTTGGCCTTTGGCCACCAGTATCAAAATCACGTGTAACAGAGGTAACACTAACAAGACTCAGGATTGGACACATATACACGACACACACGCATCTTTTGTCCGGTGGTGATCCACCATTGTGTGACAGATGTGGAGAGGCATTGACAGTCCTTCACATATTAATCCAGTGCAAACACTTAGAAACTCTAAGAAAACGACATTTTCCATTACCCTACCGACAGCATATACTTTTACACCCTGCAATGTTCGTCGGTAGGGAACCGCTTTTTAGTCATAAATCATTGTTAGCGTTTTTAAAAGAAATTAATAATTTTCATATCATACACCCGGGCATTCCGTAGCACGACCTCTCTAGAGAGGTTTTTGCTGCGGTGGTTACACAAGAAAGCACTTGCCTCACGGCCCTTGGACGCAAGGGCATGAACGAGTGAGGCACTTGTGCTAATGCCATTCATATCCACCATCGTTTTTTATAATCACCAACTCTTGTTATCTATCCTCACCACACACACCTTTCACGGCATGGTCATGATTTTATTATTTGTATGTTTTTACCCGCCTTACCGCGAGGAATTTTATGGCCTTTATACAGCCGCTTATCACAATCATTGTCCATATTCTTATTAACATGCACTGGCGCTCTTTGGCCGTGAAACGGCCCTTGCGCCACAAAACTCAAAACATCAATCAATCAAGACCTAAGTTCAGTGAAAAATTAATCACCTTTCTACAAATTGATGAATCGGTGACCAAAGTGAAGAGCGATGGCCATGAAATGCCAGGCACATTAAAGTCTCCCTTGCAAATTAGGTTACCTGAAGAAAAGCCTTTTTGTTGTATAAAACTACTGAGTACTGTGAACTGATCTGGTGATGAACCTGGAGGACGATAAAATACACCGATAATTATAGGAGAGTTCTCGATATGAACCTTGCACCAGACGATTTCAATATCTGCAGGTGACTTTAATACAGAAAAACTTAAATCAGACCTCAAAAAGATGGCAACGCCGCCACCTCGGCCATGCAATCAATCAGTACGAACAACATTGAACCCTGGTGGAGTAATTTCAGAATCATATATGTCGCCATGAAGCCAGGTTTCCGTGAAGCCAATAACGCGAGGGCAATAGGTAGCAAGCAAGTGTACAAAATCAGGAAATTTATTAGTGAGACTTCTGGCATTTATATTCAGAATACACACCTTATCATGATTCGGCCATTTCGTAAGAGTGGGGCGTTTAGCAGACTGTTTGGTGGATTTTACTAATGAGTTGGAAATACAATCCCAGTCATACCATGCGCATTATCTTTATATACATGATCGTACCTTAATTGCACAGTGAAACCGTCATTCCTAAAGGATGCAGTGGCGTCCCATAGTTTTTGGCGAATAATCCGTATGTGTTCAGAGAAGTCCTCCGCTATACGCATGTTAGAACCCTTCAGCTTAAAGCCATTCTCAGCACCTTAATCTTTTCGCGGAAGTCAAGAAGTTTAAGAATGACCGGGCGAGGTTTACTACCAAAGTATCTACCGATCCTGTGGAATCGTTCGATCTGTGGAAATTCAACTTTATGTCTGAAAAAAAAAACTTCGACAGACTGGCCTTTAAAGAATCGCTATTTTCATCTTCCGATTGCTCCAGACCGTATATGATAATGTTGTTTCTGCGCGAACGATTTTCTAAATCATCATTTTGAGAAGAAAGCTTGTTGACTGTAGAAGACAGCTTTTCAATTTGGCAACGCAGTTCGTCGTAGAGTGCAGCATTGTGAGAAGGTGGAGTCTTCTCTAGAACAGTTATGCGCGTTTCGATAGCCTCAAACCGGGAGTTGACAGAGTTACGCAATTCGGCGACATCTTGTTCTATTTTCTTCTCGTCAGATAGAAGTTGAGAAAACATTTCTGAAACAGACCATTCATTGTCGGCATCAGAACTTGATGGATTATTAGAATCCGTTCGAGTAGGAGAACCTGTGCGCGATGTAAGGCCTGAGTTAGCCAAATTAGCCCGAGTTAGCCTTTGCGGAGGTCCCGGGTTTAACTCCACATCACCGCTTAGTAAGAGACTACACAGGCCATGTACAATATCAGCATATGATGAAGTAAGCATAAATGAGCAAATGTGGGGGCAAGGTACCAGCAGCAAAAATCGATTGTCAGAACGAAGGCAATAGGCATTGCTTAGGTAACGTACCTGCACAAGGAACAGACAGCGATTAAACATTGTGCTGGTGCTGCTGTCAACTTCCCCACTGAAGCGATGCAGTTGCGGCGGCGCTTTTATATCCTTGACCACCGACGTCACATCGGTGGGCGTTTTCAGAAGTACGCTGTCTTGGATGATGTCATCAAAAAAGGTTGCCGGCACGCTGACGAACGAACCATGGTTTGCTCCGAGAGAAGGATAGGGCAGTCGGCGCGCACGCAAGCCAAAACTTGCGCGTGTCGATCAGCAACCGGTGAAACATCAAAAACTGTCGAAGATGTGGCTACCAAGGGAGCTGCCAGGCCAGCGCAAAACTGCACAAGGAACAGACAGCGATTAAGCATTGTGCTGGTGCTGCTGCCACCTTCCCCACTGAAGCGATGCAGTTGCGGCGGCGCTTTTATATCCTTGACCACCGACGTCACATCGGTGGGCGTTTTCAGAAGTACGCTGTCATGGATGATGTCATCGAAGAAGGTTGCCGCCTTGCTGACGAACGAACCATGGCTTTGCTCCGAGAGAAGGACAGGGCACTCGGCGCGCACGCAAGCCAAAACTTGCGCGTGGATGCACTGAAGATTGCATGGATGAATAGACGCACGCACGGATGGACGGAAGAACAGATAGACGGATGACCGCACGGACAGAGGGACGGGCAGATTCACGGACGAATGCACGAACCGACGGAAATATGCATGAATGGACGCATGGGCGGACGCAGAAACAGACCATCGCACGGACAGACAGACAAATGGACGGGTGGACACTTCCTAACACTCAACATCATTCACTCGGTGAACGAGTGATTTTTTCTCGCCAAGAACTTGTTTTTTTTTCTCCGTGTAAACTTTCTTTGGATCCATCCCTTTACTCGTTTTCTTACCCATTAGAGTTAATAGAGGGTTTCCGAACTGGTGCCCAAAAGGGCTTGGGGACCCAAGAAGCTTGGACGTGCCAGGGCGCATGCGCAGAACCCATGCCAGTCTTGAGCTCTCATACTCGCGTTGACCAAAGGCATGAAAATCGAAAATCAGTGTGGCAGCCCCAGGTGTCTTTGGCAGCCAGTGAGACGAAGCAGACGCAGCGCGAGCCATGGTGTCGTGTGGGCTGCGTCTTGCATAATTTTAGAGGCGTAGCTTCGAAAGCCGCGGGTCACGCGCCCGCGATGTATGTAGTAGTAGTAGTCGTCGTCATCATGATCGTAGTAGTAGGAAGACACCTCCGCGGCCGGACTAGAGGAGCGGCACAACCCCACTCTTTTGGATTGAGGAGGAAAGCTGTACACGTTAATCATAAATAAAAAGGTAGTTCTTTGTGATAAAATAACCTACAGAGATGAATATCGGTGACTTATTCTCCAATAAAATTTTCCTGGAATTCGATGCTTACTAAAAAACGAAGTAGTAACACACGGACGCACTATGATCACTATCTGACCTGAAAACAATGCACGTGAAACTCGCTGGGCGTAATTTTTTTGGTTTTAGCAAGTGCCATAGCGGCGGCGAAAAGAGTAATAGGAAGTAGACGCGAAATGCAGGCTCTAAAAGTGTGAGCACGTGGCGGTTCTCTTCTACTGCTTTGCCACCGCTCGTTTAGTCCTTGAAATGTCCACTGGATGGCGGTACTTCTATATGACGAATATATAATGAAAAGATGCGAGATGGCAGTACTAGGAGTGTTCACTAGATGAACGGACGAATGGACAGACAGACAGACAGACAGATAGACAGACAAACAGACAGACAGACAGACAGACAGACACACAGACAGATGCATGGACGGACGGACGCACAGACGGACGCATGGATGAATACGCGAACGGGCGCAGGGATAGACGAACGCATGGACAGATGGACGAACGGTCACACAGACAGACGGACAGATGCGTGGACGGACTGAAGGATGCTTCGCCCCAATTATCATTAACTCCATGGACATGTGATTTTTTTTCAGTAGGACACAGTGGCGCCTGACGCGCTTGACCAAACGCAGTCTGCGTTTCACCCAGTTTTCGAATTCAGCTGATCCTCCGAATGCAAGAGGAACCGACGCAACGCCGCTTGGAGACCCAATGTCTTAGGCCTCCATTTCTTGAACTTTCTATTGCATCTGAGGTCGAACAAAATAAGTGCACGTTTTCTCTGAGAGAAGAATAAAAAGCAGATGAAAAGAGGGCGTGTTGGTTTGTGGGGACAAATTTGTTTTTAGGACAGACGAATTTGTCTTTACGACAGCTCTAGTGCAAAACAACAACTGTCTTTTGCGCACGTGGTCGTTCTCACCTTCACGCGCTGCTCTGCTGCTACGGCGGGTGCCTTCAAGTGAAAACTTGAATGCAGCATCGTCACATGACGGGCTAGCTGTACGTTTCTGTGCCTGACGTGGTCAGACATCCACCCTGTTCTGTATAGTGTGCTCCATGTGTGCGCACGCCTGCTAAGTGCCGTGACAGATTTACAGAGGGAACGTCGTTACCTCTACCGTTCCTTCGTAAACGTAAATAAGCGGACAAATTACAACTAAGAGACAGTTATAGTATACGGGGCTTAGGAGAGAGCGGGCTCACTGTGATAGTGGGATCCAAGTGCACATGCGCAGATACGTACGTTGCCCGCACCGCTTACCGTGCGCGCTCTATTTTTATGATTTCACATTTTCTTGTTAGGATAGTGCACGTATACATGGCGGCGCTTTCGGACGCTCGCTTCGAAGTGATTTCGGCGCACTTGTTGAAAGACTCACTTCGTTCTCAGCAAATGACTGTTTAAAATGGCATCGCTTGCTTTTAATTAGCTTCGTTGACCGAGTATTACGGATAAGCTAGAGTAACGTTTGAGATAGCTTACCATTTTGAACGTCTTTAAGTCTAACTAGAATATAGCTGTAAACGGATCGGCAGTATAAACGTGCTTGCGCTTGGTGCGTAGTTGATACTTATTTACTCCTCTTATTACTAAAATAAACTTCCAACAATGCTGTGCGTTGTGAAACAGGCAAATATTCTCGTTGTTTTTTTTACCCTTTCACTGTTCTTCAACTTATTGACCATCCAATAGGTGGCGCCTACATCCCAGCTAGGGCACGTAAATTCCATAAACGCTACCCCGCTAGACTGTAGGACACTGCTTGCAATGAAAGTTTGCTGCACGGTAAAGCCTATCTCTTAATCCTCGCTATCACGCTAACGGTGAAATTTAAATGTCTAATGAATACTGAATTGACAAAGGAAAACAAAAATAAGGGTTCGTAAATTGACTATGTATAAAAGTAAAAAAATGTGGAACAGTCATGAGTGAGAACCGCGCTTTGCGAAGGTGGTGGGACACTGGAAGTTTCAAAGGAATACATTCATTGAATACATGCAGTAATCGTGGAGGCAAATCATGAGAGTGAATGTTGTAGGCCCGTGTACACAGATTTGGGTGCACGTTAAAAAACCCCAGGTGGTCAAAATTTCCGGAGCCCTTTACTACGGCGTCTCTTATAATCAAATGGTGGTTTTGGGACGTTAAACCCCACAAATCAATCAATCAATCAAATCACGAGAGTGAAATAACCGGAAGAATAAAGATGGAGTGGAGCACATTCGGCAAGTATTCTGAAGTCATGACTGGTAGTTTACACCTGTCCTTCAAGAAGATATATCCCAGTTGCATGTTATCGATACTTATAAGACCAACAATCTTCAAGTTTAAAATAGGGTTCAACGTAAATTGAGGAAGACGAAGGGGGTAGTGATGAAAAAAACAGGTATACCCTTAAGAGAGAGAGAGCAATAGAGCAGAATGGGTTAGGCAATGAAGTGAAGAAGAAGAAATGGACATGCGCAGGGCACGTAGCGCGTACACAGGATAACCGATGGTCAGTAAAGGCAACTGACTTGGTTACATGCGTGAGAAGTAGACTGAAAGTTAGATGGGCAGATGAGGTTAAGTTCGCCGGCATAACGTGGGAGCAGCGCGTACAGGACAGGGCTGATTGGCGGAACATAGAAGATACTTTTGCTACATTCTTTGCTTTGTTATCAAGAATGGCAGCGACAAAAAATTATGAACAAAAATTTTTGAACACTTCATCACCTATTGAGAGTAATGAAAGAATTTGTCGCAGTACAAGTCGCGCACACAGCGCCACCTCCGGTAGCTGTTCTGGTTAGATTCTAGAAGAAAAATGAAGATAAAAGTGCCATCCACAACTCTTTTAGTGAAAGTGAGACACTTCAGCAAAAGTGTGCAAGGAAAAGGATAGAGAAAGAAGTAACAATCGGAGAGGATTAGAAGAGATCGTGCACGAGGCCCGGTGGGCTTATGGTCTTCGGAGATAGGATATCGCGGACGGGACAACCATCAAGCGTGGCATCTGCTAAGTCTCTTAAAAAAAAGGCAGATACCACGTACGGTGGAAATCATTGATATGCCAAGCACGAATGAGGAAGTTTCATATGTGACTTCAAAATCAGCTTAACGTTACGAGATGGACGTAAACTATGCCGTACATTACTTACATGTCAGAAATATTATGTTTCGACATGTCATTTCATTTCATCGTCTTTTCGCGTCCCATATTAGCAAGATTGGTATAAGTGAAACTAGCAAAACAGCCGCGATAGCGTTATGAGCGCAGCGTGTAGTCATGTTTTACAAGACCCGCATATCATCATTGTCATGTCTGGATGTGTCATTGACTTTCGGCATCCATTCACGTCCCATAATACTAAACTTGGTATATGTGAAGCCAGCAAAACGACCGCGAGTGTATCATGAGCGTCGAATGTAGTCATGTTGTTACACGACACGCAACTTGCGATTACCATGTTTGCACCAGTCAAATAATTTAGTCATCCATTAACGTCACGTAATACCAAACTTCGAATATGTCAAGCTAGCGAAACGACGGCGAGTACATCATGAGCGTGGTATGTTGTCATCTTCCTACAATGCACGCTTGTCTTGATTCTCACGTTCGCACCAGTCATATATATCTCCGTCGACCATTCCCATCATGTAATACCAATATTGGTATATGTCAAGAGTAGTGAAACGACCGCGAGCGCATCATAACCATGGTATGTTGTAATATATCTTCGTCATCCATTCACACCCCGTAATACCAATTTTGGTATAGGTGAAACTAGCGAAAGGACCACGAAAGTGCTATGAGCATAGCGTGTAGTCATGTTTTACATGACACACATATCATGATTATCATGTTTCGATGGGTCATTTACCTTTATCGCCCCTTCACGTCCCGTAATACCAAATTTTGAAGTGAAGCCAGTAAAAGGGCCGCGAGTGCATGATTGGCGGGAAATGTAGTCATATTCTTACATGATACGACTCATGATTATTATTTTTGCACCAGTCATATATTTTCGTCATCCATTGACGTCATGTAACACGAAATTTTGTAAATGTGAAGCTACCAAAACGACCGTCAGCGCACTAAGACCGTAGCTTGTAGTCATGTTTTACATGACACGCAGGGGATGATTGTCATGTTTGAACGTGTCATTTACCTTTGTCGTCCCTTCGTGTCGCGTAATACCGAGTTTGGGTATATGTGAAGCTCGCGAAACGGCCTTGAGCGCAGCATGTGCATTGCACGTAGTCATGTTCATACATGACACACATCTCATGATTATCATTTTTGTACTATTCATATATATTTGTCCTTTATTTCCGTCCAGTAATAACAGACTGGGTATAATTGAAGCTAGCACAACGGCCGCAAGCGCATCATGAGCCAAGCGTGTGGTCTTGTTCGTAGATGACACGCATGCCATAATTATCATGTTAGCACCAGTCATATACCATCGTCATTCATTGACGTCTCGTTACACCAAACTTGGTGTTTGTGAAGCTAGCGAAACGATAGCGAGTGCACTATGAGCGTAGCAAGGAGTCGTGTTTTACATCACACACGTGTCATAATTATCACGTTTGGACATGTCATATACCTTCGTCATCCGTTCGCGTAACATTGTATGAAATTTGGTATGTGTGAAGCTAGTGAAACGACCGCGAGCGCATCATGAGCGTGGCGTGTAATCATGACTTGCATGACATGCATGATGTATGCCATCATTTCCACGTGAGGTTCTGTCACTCATCTTCACCTTGAAGTCATGTCTTACCATACCAGTTTTGCAATATGTCACGCGAACAAAGCAGCCGCAAGAGCAGCAAGACCGTGAAATTTATATCATGACATGTAATGACTAGTCGATTATACTTGACGTGGTTATGTTACGCCATACCAATTTAGGTATCGATATCAATGGGGAGGCAGCCAGGAGAGCTAAATGTCGTAGGCGGCTAGATAGATAGATGGATAGATAGATAGATAGATAGAAAGATAGATAGATAGATAGATAGATAGATAGTGCCCCGCCGCGGTGGTCTAGTGGCTAAGGTACTCGGCTACTGACCCGCAGGTCGCGGGCTCGAATCCCGGCTACGGCGGCTGCATTTCCGAAGGAGGCGGAAATGTTGTAGGCCCGTGTGCTCAGATTTGGGTGCACGTTAAAGAACCCCAGGTGGTCGAAACTTCCGGAGCCCTCCACTACGGCGTCTCTCATAATCATATGCTGGTTTTGGGACGTTAAACCCCACATATCAATTAATCAGATAGATAGATAGATAGATAGATAGATAGATAGATAGATAGATAGATAGATAGATAGATAGATAGATAGATAAGGTCAAAGTCATGGAAGTTCGCTAAGAAAGGCTTCGCATTCAAAAATAAAACGTGCAGCACCGAGCCTGAAAGCCAGTAGCGGCAGCGGCGGCGGAAGCTGCGGCCACGCCGTCGGCGTCTCCACCGCCAGAGCATGCTACTGTCGCCGGTGGCTCCAACCGAGTGGCGTGCTACTTCGAAGAGGAGTTGATTCGGTTCGCGCACATGGCGCTGTCGCGGCGAATACGCTCCGAGGTCGGCCTCCGCCCCGGTGTTCGTCGATGTTGTGTCTGTGGCACTCGTGCTCGCGCTAGCGTTGACTACGACTCGGGCACTTGTTAGCGGATACCTGCTGAATGACGAGACACCAGGTGGATGTATCTCGTTTCGTCTGAATGTGACGCACAACGTGTTGACATCTCTTTACAGCAAAATGCTGACTCTACAAAAGAACTTTATTACCTGCGCGTTGAGTGTGTGTGACCCTAACACAAGTCACTGGATTCTTATACTGTTAAGCTGCGACTTGATAACTTTTCTCTACAGGAGCCTTATAATGTTGGGACTCAATGGAAATTTTCCACCTAATGTGCTCATTGATTCATGCATTGATGGAGAGCCTGCAATGAACCACATCACTAGAGTAGCGAAGTTGGCTCATTGGTCTGTCACGCTTCTTGGTTATCGGTGTGAAAAGACAAGGACGAAGGGAACAAAGTACTTTAAAGGAGTTGTCAGTTTTCTTGTCAATAGCGCCTTTGTGATGTACTTGTCGTTCGTCCTTGTATTTCCGCTCCCATATCCGAGACGCATCACTCGATTTTGCTATGGCATTCGTGGTGCTAACGGACTACATCACATGGTCTACTTGAAATGCTGCAAAGCCGCGGTGAGAAAGTCAGCGTCACTTCTAGTGATTTCAGACATTATCTAGTGTGTCCCGTTGGGTGGAGTTCAACTCATGATTGTATTGTGATGTCATTTACTTTCCCACTTCTTCTGTGATGCTAGCTACGCAAGTTCGCTCTGCCGGCGTCATCTTCTGGTTATACAACCAAGCTGATTATAATAGAAGCGGAATGAAGTCGAACAAATACAATCATGACGCTGTGTCAGCCACGTCGTGCTGTCGTAACACAGACTCAGTTGTTTTTACATCATTACCGACAACACCCGTGTCACTAGGATATCACTCCTCTGTTTGCAACGGCAACCAGAGTCAGACGTAATTTAAAAAGAATGTTTCACCAGCTTCATCAGAAGTGATAAGTTGAACATTGGTGCATTCTCGCCCGAGCATTATGGTATTTTTTTTCATATGGGATGCTCCCTTTCTCGTATAGCGTATTTGTGATCGCTGCGAAGCGAGTCCTAGCCATTAGTCCCGAATATGTAAAGGTTTTTGTGGATAGGGGACTTCGCGAGCAGCTTAACTTTTGCCTGAATCGTTCCTTCACAGACGAGCTCGTAACAAGGCTGCAGACGCTCGTGGTCGAAGCACTTTACAACTTGTTGATGATAGAGGACCATTTTGTTGTCTGGTCTTGTAGCGTAGCCCCAAACACAGGCAACAAGCTTGCATTAGACGGGCTGCTTTGTCCTCGACGTCTTTCTCTCGCATTTTTAGAAATGTTTGCTAACGATCTTTGACTTCTGAAACAAGCACTCCTGTGATACTAGTTCAAGCTTATTTGTACATGCTTCTATTCATATTTCTTATTAATCCGATGGCTATATTCACATGAGATGCTTCGATATATTAGCAATAAAATCAACCACCAATTAACGACTATAATATTTCAGTGCTGCAAAAACTCAGACTATGTCTCGAAAACAGAACACCGGCTAATATCAATCACAATTCAAAAAAAACGGTGAATAAAACCTAGCACGATTATTTGACAAATTACATAGGAATACCTAAATAGAAGTATTCAACAAAAAGGAGATTTTAACAACGTTCGTCACACCTACACATCATACCAATTAGTGGCCTGTTTCTCAATAAGTAAAATCTGTAACTTTTCTACTCTGTATTAGGCAAGTGAACGATTTGCAAGCAGAATCAATAGTAGAAGTCACCAGATATCTTGGTAGTTTTTTTATACTTAGCAAATGCAATGATTGATTCTCGAGTTGGCAAAGACGTATGATAGTCTGATTTCCAAGTGCGCCTCGTAAACCTTGCTTTTGGAGACAAATAAGCTCTCGCGCTGCCCTTCTAAAAGGCCGACCGAATCGTTGGAATGGACTGTCGTGACATGAGTGCGCGCCTCATAAGCTTTTGTCACACCAGGCTAAAATAAAACAAATAAGTGAGGACCCTCAGACGCAAGAGCCCAATAATGTACGTCCAAAGGAGGAACCAAGTTAGTCTGTTCTGCTGTGTGCTTTCTATGCAGAAGTTTCGCCAACACTTACCATTTATTTTTTATTACCAATCTGTGTGTGTTCATTGCCCAGGCTTATCTATTTTGCTTTTATTGTCGTATTAGTTTTTCTTGGTTATGGAGGTGTGACTATTTCAGTAAGGCGAACCAGCGCCAGAGCTTCTGCGGTGTGGGCAGTGCCTCACTGAAACTCAAAGCGGGAATATTGGAGGTCCTCCTGTGGACGAGAGAGGTGATTAGGTAGGGACAGTGTACGCATGCATCGCAAAAAAAAACAGCAACAAAAGTATACCGGAAGTGCTGTTGCCTGCTCAAGTTCTACACTACATAGCAATGAAGAAGAACTTGTTCTTCTACGTGTTTTTCTTTCTCAATGTTATGAATAAAAACGGAGGTGGCGTTGTAGCGAAGCTGTCAGGCGAGCAGGGTAGGTTCTGCTCTTGCTTCGTGTCAAGTGGTGTCAGCGTAGTTTATAAAATTAATTTCGTGTCTGCTAGACTTATACGATAGACACGACGTCCCCCATTGGACACCATAGGCAAACAGCTGCGTGTAACAGGCGTTTTCATGGCAATCCAACGAGCGTAATGATCAACATGTGGCATATGTCTGAAGTTTTAGAAGAAAGGCCCCTTAGGGCGTCACGATGTCCGATCGTTGTCGTCGAAGCGCGCCGTCGTACTTCATCGAAGTGCGCGTGCTAAAAACTTGTGTGCAGTGCAGTCTACAGAGCGTATTTATCACCCACATGGTCTGAAATGAAATATATTTATATTTCTTATCATTTCGGTAATAAAATTTCTTTCCTTAATGAGCATTCGCTACGTGGATCTTCAGCAATTTTTATCTGATCCACCACGCCAAGATCCTTTGGATTTGACAACATGAAGTTAATTATATGAAAGACAGGTTATATATATATATTGAAAAAGGGTTTATTGGCGACTGTTGTGACGGTGGTCCTACGACGAAACACGATCGGACAAGAGCAACGGTCAAGCAGATGCCGGCGATGATCAGCACGAGCCGAGCGAGACAAACCCAGCACCCAGTACCCAAGCGACGGTGGCGATGTTGCTTGCCAACAATGCGTTTTCTTCTTCACAATTTGCCCCCGCCAAAAAAGAGCCATCCTGGCGACCTAAGAGTCTGGAGGCAGAGGGCTATGATATGGCTTAAGGCGGGCGACGTGGACGATGTCACGTCCACGCCGGCGCATGTCGTCAGATGGGGAAAGTGGCTCGATGAAAAAATTCACCGGCGAGGTTTGCTCCAAAACGCGGTATGGGCCCTCGTACTTTGGAACGAGTTTTGAGGAAAGGCCGGGGGTTTGGTAAGGAACAGCCAGACATACAAGTGATCCCGGGGAATAGCTGGGGCTTTGTGAAGAGTCGGCGTTGTTTTCTTTGTGGCGCTGTTGTTCTTGTGACGTAAAGGTGCGTGCGAGTTCACGGCAATCTTCCGCATTTCGGGCAGCTTCGGACACAGATGGGCATTCGGATGCGTCAGGACGGTATGGAAGGAGAGTTTCGATGGTGTGAGATGGTTCGCGTCCATAAAGAAGAAAGAAAGGTGAAAATCCAGTGGTAGACTGTGTCGCGGTGTTATATGCGAACGTGATGAATGGAAGAATGCGATCCCAGTTAGTATGATCGGATGTCACATACATGGCGAGCATATCGCCAAGGGTGCGGTTAAATCTTTCCGTGAGCCCGTTAGTCTGCGGGTGGTATGCGGTGGTCTTGCGATGAACAACATGGAATTCAGAAAGCAGAGACGTGACGACTTCTGATAGGAAGGCTCTACCTCGGTCGCTTAGTAGTTCTCGAGGTGCACCATGTCGTAGTATGAAGCGATGAAGGGTGAAGGATGCTACGTCCCGCGCAGTGGCACTTGGAAGGGCGGCGGTCTCAGCGTAGCGTGTTAAATGGTCCGCAGCGACTATTATCCACCGATTTTCATCTGATGTTGTCGGTAGAGGGCCATAGAGATCGATTCCGATCCGATCGAAAGGTTTGGCAGGGCACGGAAGCGGTTGAAGCGCACCGGACGAGTGGAAAGGCGGTGATTTGCGGCGTTGACAGTCAGGGCAGCCCATAACGAATTTTCGAACGAAATTATACATTCCGTGCCAGTAGAAGCGATGGCGAATGCGTTCGTAAGTTTTGAAAACTCCGGCATGACCACATTGGGGATCCTCGTGAAAGGAGGCGCAGATTTGTGATCGCAAGCTGCGTGGGAGAACCAAGAGCCACTTACGACCTTCGGGGGCGTAGTTGCGTCGGTGTAGCAGCCGATCACGAATGGCGAAATGTGCAGCTTGACGTCGGAGAGATCGTGGTACTGCAGTGGTTGACGATCCAGAGAGACAGTTAAAAAGGGAAGCGATCCACGGGTCCTTGTGTTGTTCACTGGTAAAGGAGTCGAGGTCGAGAGAGACGACGGAGTTGGTACCAGTGGTTCCGCAGGCCGAGTCGGGAGGTAAAGGCGAACGCGACAGGGCGTCGGCGTCAGAATGCTTGCGTCCGCTGCGATAGATGACACGAATGTCGTACTCCTGGATTTGCAGTGCCCACCGAGCTAGGCGGCCAGAAGGATCTTTCAATGTGGCGAGCCAACAAAGTGCATGGTGGTCCGTTACCAAGTCGAATGGGCGACCGTACAAGTAAGGGCGATACTTGCGAAGCGCCCACACTAGCGCCAAGCACTCTTTTTCAGTGACGCTGTAATTGGCCTCAGCTTTAGTAAGTGTGCGACTCGCATAAGCGACGACGTATTCGGAGTAGCCCGGCTTGCGTTGGGCGAGGACGGCGCCTAGACCAACCCCACTAGCGTCTGTGTGAACTTCCGTTGCAGCTGTTGGGTCGAAATGCCGAAGAATTGGAGGAGATGTTAGCAGACTACGGAGCGTGGCAAACGCTACGTCGCAGTCAGAAGACCAGGATGAAAGGTCTGCATCACCGCGTAGGAAGTTGGTCAGTGGTGACATGATCGACGCAAAATTTCGCACGAAGCGCCGGAAGTACGAGCATAGGCCGACAAAACTGCGTAATTCTTTCAGTGTAGTAGGTTTCGGGAACTCAGCGACTGCTCGCAATTTTGCAGGGTTGGGTCGAACACCATGCTTGGACACGATGTGTCCTAAGATGGACAGCTCTCGCGCGGCGAAGCGGCACTTTTTAAGGTTCAGTTGGAGACCAGCGTTGGTTAAACACGTCAGAACCAGTTGGAGCCGAAGCAGATGTGTAGAAAAATCGGGAGAGAAAACGACAATATCGTCGAGGTAGCATAGACACACAGACCACTTCAGTCCACGCAGTGTGTTGTCCATGAGTCGTTCAAACGTGGCAGGAGCATTACAGAGACCAAATGGCATTACGTTAAATTCGTACAGGCCATCTGGTGTAATGAACGCAGTTTTCTGGCGATCAGCTTCTGCCATAGGAACCTGCCAGTATCCAGATCGTAAGTCTAAGGAGGAGAAGAATTCGGCTCCTTGGAGGCTGTCAAGGGCGTCGTCGATGCGCGGTAGTGGATAGACGTCTTTCCGCGTCACCTTGTTTAATCGCCGGTAGTCGACGCAAAAGCGAATCGATCCATCCTTCTTTCGAACTAGAACGACAGGAGATGCCCAAGGACTGTGCGATGGTTTAATAACGCGACGGCGTAGCATCTCTTCGACCTGGTCGTTGATGACGTGACGTTCTGCAGCAGAGACACGGTACGGTCTTTGACGCAATGGCTGGTGTGAACCGGTGTCAATGTAGTGGTGCACTGCGGAAGTCCGACCCAATTGCGGCTGAGAAACGTCGAATGAATTCGCGAAGTGCTGGAGGAGATTAAGAGGCTCGGCGCGTTCATGGGCACTTAAGGTGTCGGCGATGGAACTTGAGAAGGTGTCACTCGATGAGCTCGGTGGGCATTCCAGTGGGGAAAGGGCATGAAGTTCGGTCGAGGCGCTACTGCACGATTCGTCTGGCATGTTAAGGAATAAAGAGGAATCGAGGTACTCCACTCGACCGAGACATTCGCCGGCAAGTAGCGTAAGCGGTGCAGAAAGGGGGTTGTGGACGAAAATATTGCTTCGGCCCGCAGTGACGTCAAGTGTAGCGAAAGGCAAGGAAACGGCTCTGCGGCTCATGAAAATGTCGGAAGGTGTAAACATTACTGTGGCGTCGTTATGGCCATCGCACAAACAGGGACAACGGCAAGAGAGGCTGGCGGAATTTCAGTGTCTTCCCGTACGACGAGTTTTGGGGACCGCTCAAGAGCTTCGTGCAAAGGTTCGTCAGACAGGTGCGAAAATTGAACTTCAGCGCGTGCGCAGTCGATGACGGCATGATGATGTGACAGGAAGTCCTACCCGAGGATAACGTCATGCGAGCACACCGAAAGGACGATGAACTCGACAACGTACATAGAGCCTTGGATGAAAATGCGGGCTGTACAGGTGCCGAGAGGTCGAACTGGTTGTGCGCTAGCCGTACGAAGCGATAGTCCAGAGAGCGGCATGGTCACTTTGCGTAGGGAGCGGCAGAGCTGGGCGGCTATAACAGAAACGGCAGCACCTGTGTCGATGAGGGCAAAGGTAGAAACACCATCGACAGATATGGCGACGACGTTAGCAGGTGAAGTGCGAGGACTTGGGCATTTCGATGACGGCGCAGTTCTTGCCTCTGGAACTGCGGCGTTCAGTTTTCCCGGTTGGAGGAAGCGGGTCGGGGACGCATTGGGGACAGAGATCGCCTGCGAGGAGACGGCGAGCGGGGAGAGTGAGTCGGAGCTGGGGGCCGGGGTGACTGAGACTCGGGAAGATTAGTGTAGCCATACTGCGGTGAAGGATAGGGAGCAGGTAGGTGCGTGGGCTGCGGGTCATACAGTAACGGCCAAGTAGTGTTGTGTTGCGATTGGAAGCGACGACGACAATATCGTGCCACGTGTCCTGGAGTACCGCAGGCGTAGCAGATCGGTCGATTGTCAGCAGTGCGCCAGGAATTGCTGACTCGTGGTGCGGCCCAAGGTGTCGAAAGAGGGGTAGAGTGGGGAGCAACTGCAGGCATGGGTGGCAAAAGCTGCTGGCGAGGTCTGCTCCGTACCACCTGGGCATAAGTAAGAGGCGCGGCCACGGGCTGCATAGCCGGCGCATGGGGAACAGGCATGGCCACAGGCTGCTGGCGGGCAGCGACGGGAACAGCCTGAGCTACCTCTTCGGCAATAACGTCGCGGAGTGGGGAGGGCAGACGAGAGGAAGGCGGCTGCTGCGTGAAGGGAATTAGCGACAGCTGCCGAGCTACTTCTTCACGCACAAAGTCTTTGATCTCTTGCAGGGTTGTTGAGTAATCAGGAACAGAAGTAAGACTTGATAGTGAGTCAGCGTGTGAGGAAAATGGCCGAGTCAGGGCGCGCTGCTTCCTCAACTCGTCGAAGCTTTGACATAACGTCACAAGTTCCGCAACAGTGGCAGGATTGCGCGCCAGGAGCATCTGAAATGCGCCGTCATTTATCCCTTTGAGGATGTGTTGAATCTTCTCTGACTCGGGCATGGCGTTGTTCACGCGGTTGCAAAGAGCAATGATGTCTTCGATATAACTGGTGAACGATTCAGATGGCTTCTGTGCGCGAGTCCGCAAGCGTTGTTCGGCTCTGGACTTGCGGACAGCGGGTCGGCCGAAAACGTCAGCAAACGACGTTTTGAAGATGGACCACGTCGTAATGTCGTTTTTGTGGTTGTTATACCACAATTCGGCCATGTCAGTGAGATAAAAGATGACGTTAGTCAGTTTGTCCGCGTCATCCCACTTGTTGTTTGCGCTCACCTGTTCGTAGTTATCGAACCAGTCGTCCACGTCGGTCTCATCAGCTCCGCTGAAGACTTTGGGCTCTCGCAAACGAAGAACGCCGGGGTTGCTGGGGGATGGAGTGGAAGAGCCAGGTTGCGCGTTGTTGGTAGCCATGATGGGAGGTAGCGTTCGGTTGCGCAGCTCCAGGTTTAGGCCACGGCGAATGGCAGCACCCAGGTTCAGGCGACGGGGAATGTCAGCACCTCCACCAATTGAAAAAGGGTTTATCGGCGACTGTTGTGACGGTGGTCCTACGACGAAACACGGTCGGACAAGAGCAACGGTCAAGCAGATGCCGGCGATGATCAGCACGAGCCGAGCGAGACAAACCCAGCACCCAGTACCCAAGCGACGGTGGCGATGTTGCTTGCCAACAATGCGTTTTCTTCTTCACAATATATATATATATATATATATATATATATATATATATATATATATATTATTTGCAAACACTTGCTCAAAAGGAAAGCTGCCTTGTCCCCAGGGTGTGCGCGGAGCACGTTTACCTAAGCCACTCAACCGTGACAAGAACTACGCACACAATGTATACTCGATGCTGAGATGCATCCTTTGTTTGTGCTAAAGACAGGGTTCTTGTTTTGAATAAAGTAGTGGACTAGTAAAAGACTAGCACTATAGGCTCAGCCGATGCATTGGTTTTGTGACAAACAAAGAAGGGGACCCGAGACCTGAACTTCTGGCTACGTCAAAAGTCAAAGGAACAACCAAGTGAGCCAGCGCTCCAGGCTCGTGTTCGTGACCGCCACTACTTCTTCCTCTTTTATTTCTGGCACACTCCCACGAGCAGCAAATTTGCGCACGATTCAAGAAAGCTGTCAGTGAGTCCATGAGGAGGTGTAACATGGTGACGCAAGAGTCTTGCTAATGAAGGAGCTTGGGGAGGAGGCGGCTTAACTTGCGGATGCGGTAGTTCAATCTTGGTTTGATGTCCAGGACACTTGGTGGTCACTTTGTCAGCAATTTTCGGGTCGTAGTGAGGGCTTTTGCTCTTCTTGCACCACTTGTAATATGAGGAGTCTGATCTAGGCCTGCTTTCATTCGTTCGCGACGTTTTCTGAAACTTTACGCTCTTCTTGAGAGTGATGTTTGTCCTTTGCTCCTGGTGTTGCATCTCAAGCTTTTGTAGGTGCTTTGCGGTCTTTTGCTGCTCGTGCAATTGAGTGGTCAAGTAGTTCTTCACGTGTGCCTGGCTCGGAGGTCCACCTTATATGCTTGAAGGCTTCGAGGTTGACGACGATTCTTTTTCCTCGCTCGACGTGGACAACGATGATGCAGAAGCATCGTCGCTCCTCTGTGCAGTAACTGCATTAAGAAGGGGCATCTCGGCTGCTTTCAATGGCGTTGGAGACTCGTTCACGTGCACTTTTGTCGACAAGGGAGTGTCAGAGCATGTCTGGGCGTCACAAACGATTACGTACGTCAAGCTGATGCCTTAGTTTGGAAGATTCCGAGCCATCGTGGAGTTTTTCAAACCACCACTGCCAGGAAAGTGCATCCGATTGAATCTCGCAAGTCCTTCGAATCTGCATAAGGACTCTGAAGTCTACGAAGATCTTTCTTCGTTGCTTGACGTGAACGATGACGTTGACGATGGTGCCGATGCATCGTGGTTCTGTTGACCAGTGATCTCACCGAGGATACGAATCTCGGTCACGTACGAAGTCACGGCTGATTTATCCACGTGCCTTTTGCCGGTAGTGGTTTGTCGGCATGCGTCTCGGCATCACCAACGATGACGTAGGTTGAGTTGCCGTTTTCTGGTGCATCAGTCTGAGTTAATGTGGAGCTTTTGAAGACGTCGCTGCAGGATTCCCCAGATAACCAGTCGATCACGGTGTATCATCCTTGACGAAACTCCTCGTTTGCGCTGGATCTCTGCATGATGCGCATGTTATGGGGCTTGAGCCCTGCGGTGTGGCGCTCGTACTTCCAGCACAGGTTTCTAGTGCCAGGCGTGATCTTCTTCTGGTATTCGGCGGTGTCTTAGATGGTCATGGGGTACAAACACTAAGTTGTGTGCGGCTTGTAGCAGTGCTTCTTCTTGCACCTCCGATTGTCGACTTGCTTGGGTTCGAAACATGATTAACTCAAGACCCTACCACCAAGAGCGGGCTTGAGTCGCATGTAGGACGTAAAGTAGAGCTCCGCATGTTGTTCTCCATGAGGCAAGTGCTGGGGGTACATAATGCCACCCAGCGGATAAGACATGTATCAGTCTTTTGGGTCTGGGAAGTAGGACTGCTTTCGCAAGCTGTCGTTCAGGCTGTGAAAGACCGGGTCCATGTGGCCGATGCGCATGTTGCTCCCGGGGTTTCCCTTGGCCATCGAACATGGTGCACCTTGTGGACGAGTTTTTGCAACGACGCGCCATGGATGGTGTGCAAATCGGCAGGCTTTTCGACGTGTTCTCAAAACTCGTTCGACTTGTGGTTGGCGTTGAAGCAGGGAGGCCATTTGAAGACAGAGTCGTCGTTGGCTGCGACGTCCATGCGGGAGGAGTTCTTAGGCTGGCCGAAATAGAAGTCGCGGCCTGCGGCGACGTCGAGGCACGGAGAGTCGTGGAGTGGGCTGTAAGCGAAGTCCAGACCTGCTGTGATGTCGATGCGAGAGGGGTCGTGAGCGTGGTTGACTTTGATGTCTCGGTTCGCCGCAACGTCAAAGCGAGAGTAGTCAATAGGCCGGACGAAGACGAAATTGCTGCATGTTTTGACGTCGAGGCGAAAGGGGTCGAAAGGCCGATGGAAGGCGACGCCGCGGTGGGCTGCGATGTGTATTCGAGAGGCGCACAGAGTGGGGTGGCTGTGAATGCGGCGGATGCTGGTTGAGTTGGTGGCCACTGCTTGGTTGCATGGGGAAGTCTCCCTTGAGTGCAGTTGACTTTGTCCTCAAACTAACTGTTGGTGGTCAGGCCTGCTAATAACTCTTCATAATGAAGAGCAGCTTAGATATCCTTGTTGAAGTCCATGAGTTTGGCATTTTTTGTGAAGATGAGGTGGAGTAAATTTTTGAGCTTCTCAAAGGGCGTTGACGAGTCTTCCAGCACGCAATTGAGTGGTAAGAGGTGTTGCATATTGACATTTCGGACGAAGCGCTGCTAGATGATGAGTTTATCTATGGGCAAGAGTCGAGAACCAGACGACCGCGTGGGTTTCGGCAGCAGAACGAATTGTCACAAACGAAGAAGAGGACCCGGGACCCGATCGTCTGGCTACGTCGAAGGTTAAAGGAACAACCGAGTGAAGCAGCACTCCTGGCTCGTGCTCGCGTCCACCGCCCCTTCTTTCTCCTTTATTTGTAACAAGTATCTATATGCGTTTGCTGCCATTTCAATATGATCCCGCAATGCATGCTTCGCTAGAGAATTGCCAAATGTCTCTAATTTTTACTCCTCGTGTAATTTGCCAAACTTGTTGCTTCAGTTTTTTTCACTCACCCATGTCTCTTTTCGAAAAAAAGGTATTCGAACGACATCAACAATTGCAAAGATGTTAAGCCCAAAACAAGGCATCAATTACGCCATCGTGTGGATATCAGGATTATATTTGTTCGTTTGGGGTCTTAAAACATGCGCATAAATCTGAGTACACACGCCTTTCATGTATTTCTACCCTATCGAAATGCGGCCGACGTCTCTGGTAATCTATACCGCACCCTCACGCATAGAAGCGCCATGCCATGCGGGCTACACTACTGTAGTGGTTTGCATGGTCGACGTCCTCATGCATACGCAGTAGCAATCGGGCATCTAGATCACGCCAGAAAAAAGATCACAGCATATCCATGGAGTACATGATGATCAGTAGGGCGAAGCGTCCATCCGTGCATTCTTGGTTCCGTGCGTCCGTCTGTGCATCCGTCCGTGCGTCCAATTTATTCTTTCGTGCATCCATCCATCCATGCATCAGTCCTTTCGTCCGTTCGTCAGTGCGTCCATCCATGCGTCTGTGCCTGCGTGTTCCATGCGTCCGTCTGATCATCCATTCATTCGTGCGTCCGTCCGTGCATCTGTCTGTCGGTTCATCCATCCATCCGCCCATCCATCTAGTGAACACTCCAAGTACCGCCATCTCGCAGCTTTTCATCATGATGTTACCAGACAGTGGACATGGCTCCGTCGTCGTAGACGCATCAATGAAGAAGAAGAGGATTCGACGCGCGAGATCCTAGCATCTCTGGAGTTTCACACCTACCCGTAAATATTGCAAATACACTCGTTTCTCTTTTCCGTGTAATTGTAATCCCCGTAACAAATTGGTGGAGGTTCTGGGTTTCCTCACTTGATGCATGTAACATCGTGTCATTAGACCCTAAAGACTGCTCGTCCCCTATTGCAGCCAGCCAAGTAAACGCACCTACCGATGAAATCACGATGATGATTACCCATGATCTCCTTCCCAGTCAGGCTGCGCAACTCCACCACGTTCTGACCACCTACCAAAATATTTTAGGCGTCGATGACCGCCCTTTAGGTCAAACATCCGTCGTGCGTCATCAAATACATACCGGCGATGCTAGTCCTGTTAGACGGAGGCCATATCGTGTTTCCCAGTCCGAACGCCAGGTCATACAACGAGAAGTCGAGAAGATGCTCTGCAAAGGAGTCATAGAGGCCTCTTAGAGTCCATGGGCGTCACCTGTTCTTTTAATCAAAAGGGAGAATGACAGTTGGAGACTTTGCGTTGACTACCGTGCCTTGAACAAGATAACTCGCAAAGACGTATATCCGCTGCCACGAATCGACGACGCCCTTGACTGCCTTCAAGGCGCGCGATACTTCTCATCAGTAGATCTGTGTTAAGGCTATTGGCAAATTTTTGTCGACGACTTAGACCACGAAAAAACTGCCTTTCTCACATCGGACGGCCTTTATCATTTCAAGGTTATGCTTTTTGGGCTGTTTAACGCCCCGGCAACGTTCGAACGCATGATGGACTCGCTCATCCGTAGTTATAAATGGTCCACATGCCTTTGCTACCTCGACGATGTGATTGTTTTTTACCCCAACATTTCAAAGCCACCTAACTTGTTTGTCGACTATTCTAGCCGTTTTTTGTCGAGCGGGACTACAGCTGAACTCGAAAAATTGCAATTTCGGCCGACGAGAAATCACGGTTCTTGGTCATCGTGTAAGTTCTGCTGGCGTCCACCTGGACCCTGACAAGATTAGCGCTGTCAAGAACTTTCCTCTGCCTTCTACTACCAAAGATGTTCGTTGTTTTGTGTGCTTATGCTCATACTTACGACGTTTTATACGCAATTTCGCTACATTTGCACGACCACTCACTGATCTGAAAAAATGCGCCCTTCTTGTGGGGCCAAGACCAAGCAGCTGCGTTTTCCACGCTGCTCCCCGCGCCACCAATATTGGCTCACTTCGACCCGTCCGCGACAACTGAAGTTCGCACAGACGCCAGTGCTCACCGCATCGGTGCCGTCCTCGCTCAACACCAGGAGGGACAAACGCATGTTATTGCGTATGCCAGCCACCTTCTCTCCACATCTGAGCGAAACTATTCGATAGTGGAGCGTGAGTGTCTTGCATTAGTCTGGGCTGTAGGGAAATTTCGCCACTACTTCTATGCCCGGGAGTTTTTAGTTATCACGGACCACCACGCTCTGTGTTGGTTGTCGTCGCTCAATGACCCAACTGGTCGCCTAGGTCGCTGGGCTCTACGTCTCAAGGAATATAACTTCGACATAATTTATAATTCTGGCAGGTTACACCAAGATGCCGATTGTCTCTCAGGTTATCCGGTGGTTCGTGCTAGCCTGGCTGTTCATGAGAGCGATTCTTGTGTGCTCACCGTATCAGATTTGCGCGACATCGGAACAGAGCAGTGCAGGGACGCAATTTCAAGACGATCAATGAGCGATTATCTTCAGGACATTCCGACCCTTCGCTCTGTCAATTTGTCCTCAGCAACGAAATTCTGTACCACCGCAACATGAACCCTGATGGCCCGGACTTTTTGTTAGTTATTCCCCGACACCTGCGTGCCACCATTCTTCAGCATCTGCATGACGCTCCGACGACAGGACACCTGGGTTTTTCACGCACCTATCACCGCGTTAGACAAGGGTTCTTCTGGCCTGGCCTGTATAAGTTTTTGCGCCGCTATGTCGCTGCTTGCGAGCGCTGCCAGCGTCGCAAATGTCCTGGTCTCCGTACGGCTGGCCTGCTCCAACCTATCGACATTCCCTCGGAAATATTCTTCCGCGTCGGCCTCGACTTGCTCGGACCTTTTCCAACGTCTGTGTCAGGCAAGAAGTTGATCGGTGTCGCAATTGACTTTGCGACCAGATACGCTATAACTCGTGCCTTGCCAAGTAGCTGCGCTACAGACGTCGCAGACTTTCTACTGAATGACGTCATTCTGCGGCATGGGGCTCCGCGCCAGCTTGTGGCGGATCGTGGCCACTGCTTCCTCACAAAAGTTGTCCACGAAATTCTCCGTAGCTACTCTACCGAACATCACCTTACTACTGCCTACCATTCCCAGACCAATGGTCTCACAGAGCGCCTCAACCGAACTCTTACAGAAATGTTGAACATGTACGTCTCTGCTGATCACCATACGTTTGCGTGGTGATCACGCTACGTTTGCGTACAATTCATCAAGGCATGACACCACCAGCTGCTCTCCGTTCTTTCTTCTGTACGGCCGCAACCCTGCGTTGCCATTCGACACAATCCTTCCTTCTGATACTACAAAACTAACGGTGTATACTCAGGACGTTGCTTCTCGAGCCCACGTCGCTCTCGACATCGCGCACACTGGACTCACTGCTTCTCAGGCCTCACAAAATTTCCGCTACGATGACTGGCACCACAACGTTGACTACCCTGCTAACTCTCTTCGCCTACTATGGACGCCGCATCGGCATGAAGGTTTGTGCGAGAAGCTCCTTTCACGATACACCGGGCTCTACAAAATTCTCCGCAAGGTCACCGACGTCGACTACCTCATCACTCCCATTGAATCACACTCATCTTCTGCCACACCACCTACTGATGTTGTTCATGTGTCGCGACTAAAACGCTACTACACTGCCAGTCCTGATTGACTTAGCGGCGCCGTGATGGCGCTTCGTCCACCGGGTGTGATGTTACGAGGCAGTGGGCATGGCTCCGCCGTCGTATACGCATCAATGAAGAAGAAGTGGATTTGGCGCGCGAGATCCTAGCAGCCCTGGGGTGTGACACCTACCTGTATATATTGCAAATACAATCGTTTCTCTTTTCTGTGTACACTCTAAGCCGAAATTCGGCAAAGTTGGACTAACTGCAGTCGTTAAACCAATAGACGAACGGTTCGTCCAACAGGGACTAAATGTGTGAGAATGCGTGTCTTGCGCAAACGCCCGGCAATGAAGGGACCAACGGGGAGGGCAACTGCGCCGCGATCGCCTCCTGTCGATGCTGCACTGCAATGCTCGGCGTGGTCGGCGATCATGAAAACAAGTTAAATAGGCTATACGCCACTGTGAAAGTGAAGCACTATGAAACGAATAAAAGATGTTATGAGAAGAAAGTAGTACAACACGCTGTCAGTGCACACAGCAAGTGCCCTCGCATTTCCACCATGCCGGCACGGGCGAGCCGAAGCCAAGTGAAAGTCTCCGCAAACACGGGCAATGCCGAGAACTCGCTTTAATGTGCTGAATAAGTTCGAACTACGGTGAACACTGACAATGCTAATAAAGGTAAGCTGTTCATCAGCGGTCGTGTACCCACACAGAGACCACAAGTTCAAAGCGATATATAGGAAAAGTAGGCTTCGTACGTCATCGGTATCAAGCGGGCTGCCGGTGTGAGTGCATTGCCGGCACAAGCGAAGGAAACGTCGCGTACAAGTTCACAAAAGTAGTAGCTCAGGCAAACTTATGGCTTTTTATCCATGCGACAATCGTTATCAAAAATCCAACGTGTAGGCGATCGCGGATACGACTAATCGTGCGGCCAGCGGTACACAGGTTGTGCCTTACCAGCACGATGAAAGAACCGTGCCTGCGAACGGTCTCGTCGCTGTAAGTATACAGATATCTACATCACTCCGTAAGACACAGCGAACATGGGGCACTTACCTATTGTTCATTTGTGACTATAAAATAACGACGACGAAAATTCCACGCGAGCCGCATGTTGCGATCGCCGGCGGTCGTTTAGCCGTACTCGTCGTAAGCCTAGCGACGCCGTCGGCAAGCCGACACGGTAAGGCATCGGCGGGGCGCCTGCGGCTGCTTCGCCGGCTTTCCCGCACAAGCGCCGCTGCTATGTTTGTGTTTGCGGACTCGTGCGCCAGGACTGCGAACGCTGGTTCGGCCGACATGATCGAATACCAGCTGATAATTCTTATTCTCGGGCTGGAGGCATGTTGAAGATTAGATAGATCCATATTAAAAGATCGATGCGCATCGGTGCTACGAATAAGCCCATGTAAATTTTCGCGTTACGGTGTCAATATTTATTGTTTTCTTAAGCCGAGTAAAAGTCGCCCACTGGCACTAGATGGGAGGTTAAAATACTGTGCTATATATACCCGAGAGTCTGTTCTCTGTAGTACAGCGCGGGCAGTCAGTGTTTGCGGTGTTTTACTTTGAAATAATAGTGCGTATGTGTGTGTGTGTGTGTTGCATGAATAACATACTATGATCTTCAGTGCTGATTAAATTGGAATAAACGTAAAATATACTGCACAAACGCAGTGTCGCCATTTTTTTTTGCCATTGGTCCAGACGGTTCAACTGTTAGTCGCGCTGGAGCATTCTACTGGGGCCAACAGTTAAACCAAGTGGAGTAAGTGCTTGGGGTAACAGTTGAGCCCTTGCAGTTACTCCCGCAGTTAGTCCAAAATTGGTTCAAAATCTGTGGCAGCGCATTTAGACCCCTAAAGGACCAATGGCATACCCCACTTTGGTCCTTTTCGGCTTAGAGTGTATTTGTAGTCCCCGTAACAATATATTCAGCATATAGAAGTACCGCCATCCAGCGGACATTCAAAGGACTAAATAATAGGTGGCACTGAGGCACTTTCTGACGGCCTGCTTTTCATGTCTACTTTTCACCTTTTACCTCCTCTAGCTCATGGCTATATACTAGTTCCCTATTTTCATGGCGCTGTAGCCAAACCCTCGCTAAACCTTGCTAAACCAAGGAGGTTACGCCCGGCGAGTTGAACTTGGCAACCCTTGCTGATCAGATAGTGCTCAAAGTGCGTCCTTCTGATACTAGTTTTTTAGTAAGCATCAAATTGAAGGCACATTTTATTAAAGAATAAGCCACCAGTACTCGTCTCTGTAAGGTATTTCATCAGAAACAACAATTTGTTTGTATATGATTAAGGTTCGCGGGTTTTTTCTTCAATTTAAAAGGGTGTGCGCGTGCCTCTCCTCGAGTCCGGCTGTGGAGGCGGCTACCTACTACTAGTACTACGACCACTACTACTACTACATACATTGCCGACGCACGACCCACGGCTTGGGGAGCTCCACCCCCGAAATTTACGCGGGTGCCTGATCCTGCACTGCCTCCCTTTTTCTTACTGTAGAAGTGGGCATCATGTTGTCGACACAGCACGTAGTTTTCAATGAAGGCATGTCAGATTGCACTACATTTAGAAAAAAACCTTGCACACAGTCAGAAAACAATGGTGAGGGAGTCGCCATCACGACGCAGCACTGTCTTTTCGACGCCGTCTTCACAGACGGAGTCCGTTTGAGGAGCTCAGTGTTCCTCTATTACCCTCTGCGCTTTTTTGAGAGTAGCTTTCGGAGGAAGTTGTTATTATTTCTAAACCATAGTTCAGTATTACCAGCGCAGTGGCTCCTGAACACGTACGTGTAAAAATACACCACGGAAACAGGCACATGCGTGCCTCCCTTCGGTGCACTGCTCCAGTCGTCTGGGTGAGAGCGGCTGTCATGCCATGACTTGCCACCAGGCACCTTTTTTTGACGAGCCTAGGTCAAGTTAATCATAGCCCATCTAAAGTTCGGATGTAGAAGAAAGAAACGCTAATAGTAGTGAATTCAAGGAACGTAGTGACATCGAATATAGCAAGACCAAAGATTCACCGATGAAACCTAGTTTCTTCGGTGAATTCACCGATGAAGCACAGTTCACCGATGAAGCACATTCACCGATGAAGCACAGTTAGTCTGAGTCAAGGAAATACGCATCGTGACGCGTCAGCCAGACACTGAACAAAATTATTAGTGTCGCAAGCTTACCGATAAAAACCTGAATGATTTGGCCATGCAGTCTTATCAACTGAAGTTTATTAGTAAATGTGATTTCTTGCTCAAATAAAATCACACTGCAGTGTTTAAATAGTAGTTAGATTCACAAATGGAGAAATAAACAAGTCTGATTGGAATAGGGGGCCCAAGCAACTCAAGCTTGGGAAGTTCGTGGCATACCCCTATTCCGGAATGCACTGCTGATTGCGGTAAAACATGACCGGAAAAAACTTGTCAGCAGTGATTACTTTCCGCTCCTTTTTAAGAACACCAAGAACTATCAAGAAATTTGATCCGTATCAGGCTCAATGGCTCTGAAATGTGGTATTTTGACACCATTATTTAATGTGGCCGTTCAGCCTAATTCAAGCATTTCAGTTCAACAGAGAGGTTCTTAATCATTATTAACTTCAATGATGAATTTGAAGAATAATTGCCGTGGAAAGTAAATTTCTAGATACAAATGTGAAAAAAAACTGATTGTGAGAAATCACTGCATTAGTGCCTAGATTTAAAAAAAATGAAGAATATATGATTGCAATAGCTGTGTATATTATTTTTTGCTCGCAATGATGACCTACTTGTGTGAAAAAATACGAGTGATTTTTTATGCTAAAGTACATATTCTTCAACCGTGATAAATAATCTTTTTAAAGCTTCGAATTGCGACACTAAATTTAGTTTGAAAAAATATCACGCATAGGGCTGTAGAGCTGCTACGTATTATTTCTTTGGGGCTGTCATCCTTGTGCTTTTAAGCTTTAGATGTGAATCAACTTTGGCTTGGAGATTCGTCCGTCCCTCTGCTACAGTCCGTCCCCCCCCCCCCCCCGTCCCCCTGCATATGCGCCAACTCTGCCGTGTCTGCTCGAGTGAGCACGAGGAGATAAGAGGAGATGGGGTAAAAGAGGGGGAAGAATGCTGCCTTCGCTTAGTTTGATCGCGTTCGTTTTATCTCTCTGCAACATTTGTGCGCTTTTATATAGTACTGCGCGTGCTCTATGCGCTGCAATCTCTAAGCACTGCTCTTTGTTCACTTTGCGGCACTCACACAGTAATACGCAAAAAATTAAGGGGGCGTGACATTGGCGGAACTCAAAATATACGCATCTCTACACACAAGTGAAACGTACACGGAAACACACAAATAGAAACAACAAATGGAGGCACAAGTGAACAACGGCACTGCTTCGCATCCCCACATGATTTACTTTACTGGGATATTGTGCAACTTTTATGCACTCTCTGCAGCGCCGTGGAATTGAACTGCTTTGACTTTCATTAGTTCCATGATTTTACCATCATTTGCATCTAAATGATGCGTAATCAGTGACCTTCGTTCCGCTCGATTTCTAATAAACGAATTTGTCTTTCTATATCATGTTTAAAAATTGCTCTAACGCAGATTTCAAAGTATATAGCGCACTAATGTGGAAATACTTGATAACAAGGAGAAGTATTCCAAAATAGTTAGAAAATCCGCTATTACTGATGGTACAGTAGCAGGGATTTCTTTTAAATCTACTGTTGTAGTATATTGCTTATCTATGTGGTTACCTGCCAATTTTGTTCCTGCTACAATGACGCCAGTTTGACAATTCAATGTGAGTTCCGCGTCATGCTACCGTTCAGGTAGTCAGGGGCCTACTCTTTTAGAACTTTCCAGATTGAGTCTCACATATTAAAACCTGCCGACGAGATCAGGCAGGCTAGGTGAAAGCTGGCTGCCTCTAGTTCAAGCACAATACAGCGTAACACAATCAGTCTAAGACCAATGACACCTATGAAGGTACACAACTCGATATTTTGACTGCGTAACAATGTCGCAAAAGGCTCTGAATAATTATGTGTGCCGTTAAAGCACCTTGCGGACCTTACATTCGACACCTTGGCCTTATATTATTTCTATTTTCGTTATTGGTATCTTGCCCTTCAAACTGAAGCTGGACTGTGCATGTTCGATGCCCACTGCGGTTCTTTGAATGACATTTTAATCGCAGAACAATTCATGTACTGCCAGCTCTATAGAAGGTAATAAAGGGACACTAAATGCAACTATTAAGACGACGTTGATTGTTGAAATAGCCCTCCAGAATTGTTGTTGTCCGGATGACGTACTGTGGGGTCTGGATCCATCGCTGCCCGCAGGAGAGCGATGATTCTCGGATAAATCGTAAATTCACAAGAAAACACCAAACGATATAGGCAGCGTTCGGCAGAAATAGACTTCGTCGTCGTCGTCAATCATTAATTTTGTTGTAACGTCATGGTTGTGAACGAGACTGAATGACCTCTACTGAGTAGTTGCCGGACAAGCCATGTTTTGTGTGAAAGTGACGTAGGGTAGAATTTCTTGCCAGTTCTTTTGTTCTACGTCTGCGTATGTGCGGACCTGGTCAGCCAGAGTCCTGTTGAGACGGTCCTTCAGCCCGTTGGACTGTGGTTGATATGTCGTTGTCTTCCTCTACCACTTAGTCGCAAAACGATGCCTAAGAACACAGCTATGCACGCAGTACCTCTTAATCACTGTGAAAACGCCGTGTCTTATTAAGATGGTGTTAACAAACAATCGCGCCACTTCAGCACTTGTTGCCCGTCGCGCAGCTGCTGTATCAGCGTATTGGTTGAGATAATTGGTAGCGATGATTATCCTAATGTTTCCGCCGGTAGACGTCAAAAGGAGACCTACCAAATCTATACCCATTTGTGATAATAGGTTTTTCGACACTTGACGAGGCTGCCTCAGGCCGGCTGGCTTAACGGGTGGTCGTATGCAGCGCTTACAGTCAAAACACATCTGCACGCAAGGTTTCACGACCGTGGCAAGTTTCTGCCAATAGTAGCTCTGTCTAATCTTTGCCAATGCCCTGGTGTAGCCTAAGTGACCGGCGCCCGGCTTGTAGGGGCAGGCGTAGAAGATATCATGTCAAATCGATGAGGTAACGACGAGCTAGTAGCTGCGGCCACTAAGTGAAAGGTTCTTTTTGTAAAGAACGCCTTCGCGAAATAGTATGGCGCTAGCCCTCTTGCAAGAAATTTCGGCACGCTATTTATTTGTCCTTCGAGGTAACAAATAATCGGTAGCAGATCAGCGTAGTCCCTTGGCTGGCGTGAAAACGTGGCAGTGTCCACAACACCCAAAAAGGCCGTGTCATCGATGTCGTGCTCTGCTGCTTCAACGGGAGCCTGAGAAAGGCAGTCGGCTTCAGGGCGTCATTTACCCAATATGTAGACAACAGTGAAAGCGAACTCTTGAATTTGAAGACTCCAGCGTTCGAGATGGCTGGATTCATCTTTCAATTCATTAGGCAGCACAGTAAATGGTAATTGCTGATAACTCTGAACGAGCGACCGTACAAACACGGGCAAAATGTATGGACTGCCCATATCATTGCGAGGCATATTTTCTCTCTAGTCGTGAGTTGGTTTCTGTCTGGACCAGCGTCCTACTGGCATAAGCGAACACGCTTTCGCTGTTATCCTGCTCATGTAGCAGTGCTGCTTGGAGACGCACATTACCAGCGTCTGTTTGCATTATGGTCGGCGCGTCTTCATTGATGTGGGCGAGAACGGAAGGTGTTTTCCTGCGTGGACGAAGCTTGTGAAACCCCCGTTGTTAGTATTCGCCCCAAGAGAAAAAGAATCTTCTCTAGGTTGATGGGCAAAGGACATGCTATGCGTAAAAGTTGGCAATAAGTTGCCGGTAATCGGCATATATACTGAAAAAAAACGCCAAGCAAATTTTTTATTTCATGGAATTGAGACATTGGTCACGGCAGCAAGTTTCTTTAGATCAGGTTGGATTCTTTGGCCGCTGTAGATTTACTGTGGAATTGAAGGTCATGGAAAACCAAGTAACGTTTTGAGGCGTCAGCGTAAAGCCGGCCAAGCGTATTGCGTCAAAAACTGCTTCTAGCCTATTTAAGTGCTCTTCGAAGGTCACAGAAAATACAATTTTGTCATGAAGGTACAGTCAAATGCATAATTTTAGAGACCACGGGAGCGCGTGCAGAGGCGCGTCGATGCGCCTCTGCACGCGCTCGCGCGGAAAACATGTGGTTTCTCAGCTTTTCTCAAACGGAGTTGGGTAATATGCTCATCTTGCAGTGATGAATTTTGTGCTCGGTCTCGGAGACGTTATGCCAGCTACATTTCTTGGTGCAAATATCTATTGTGCAGCGGTATGCAGTAAGCCACTGAATATCGCGCGTCCAGAATGAATAGCCAGGAAACGCGATAAATAAACAGTTTATTCTTATAAGCCAGAAAAAAAAGATATCAAAAGCTATAACTGCTATCCAGGAAAGATCACTACTTTCAGTATTTGATCAAACGCCAATCAGTAGCAATCACTTGCGCCACACGAGATGGCATCGAATTGTAAAGCGCGGCCACGATCTCTGGGCGTGAACGAAGTGCTTCCCACTTCTCCTGTATGGCCGCGAATAGGGTTTCCTTCGTTGAAATCTCAAGATTCCGCGCCGCAAGTCGGCGTTTCACGAGACCTTAGACGTTTTCAATGAGGTTCTCTATAGGTGATCATTCCAATGTGCGAACAGCAAGGCCCTCAAGCAAAAAATTCACACGGCGAGCAGTGTGAATTGGGCTCCTGTCATGCTGGTACACGAAACAACCATCCTTGAACGGCCCATTCAAGACATAGGGAAGCTATTCCCTCTCTATTATAAGGGAGTACGTGGAGGCTGAAAGGTTCCCATCGTTAAGAACCAGTGGTCCAAGCACTTCCCTGGTCATGGCGGCCCAGACACTCACAGAGCATCGACCACTGGCAAAGACCGACTGCGTGTACTGTGGTGAATACCTGGCGAGGAAGGAAATGCTGGATTGGTTACACGGCTTTATAAGAACGACAATGGCACATAGTCACTTTATCCCCGAACAATTTCGCCTTACTTGAAGATCCGTAAAATGAAATTTTAATTATGCGAGATTGCCAAGATGGTGCGAAATATTCGACTGGTTGGTGAGACACCCTCAGTGCGTTCCAGAAGGCCTCGCAAACTCAACTGTATTTTTTAAGGTAATGAGGTACAATATACAAACATTGGCTAAGGTGCTTAAGCTTGGCGATCTGCTCACGATAAGAAGTAACACAGCCTAAAGATAATCAAAGCTAAGCAACATTCTACAGCAAGTTTGAAGACTTGCCTTAACCACAACTTAAGTAAGGCGCACTGTAGTGGGCGACCTGCCATTATTTTTTACCAGCCGTGGACACGTACCCTGCACACTACTCTTTCTACACATTCAATGGTAAATTGTACAAGGATGATATTATTGTAGAAGACAAATCGCAAATGTTACCTCGAGTTCATTGGACGCCATACTCGCCGTTCCTGATCCCAGCGACTTGAAAACGTTGATTCATCGCTGAACACGACTTCCCCCACTCTTCTGATCCCCATGCTTGCACCGAATGCGCAAACTGCAGTCGCATGATCTTTGCCTGTCCGTGATGAGGGTCTTCTGGACCGCGATGCAGTTGGCAAGCCCTGCTTCTGCCAACCTCCTACAGATAGCCCGGACGGAGGCGTTGAGATGCAATACATCTTTTATGCCTTTCGCTGTTATATGGAGATCAACTACTACGGCGGCGATAATTAGCCTGTCCACTTCGTCATCTGTGATCTTGACCTTCCAGCACTGTCTCTGTCACTGATCCCCCCTGTTTGTCGGTACGCTGGGATGGCAAGACTCACCGCATTTCTTGACATTTGAAGGAGCCGGCAGATGACCCGCTGAGAAAAGCCTTGGATGCTTAACTCTACGATGCGTCTCCTTCCATCAGCTGGTACTTGTCGCCACATTTTTGAAGACGAATGTGGGGGCCTTTAAACCCCCGATCTTATACTCTTTCGAGAATGGCATTGTCCAATAGCTGTCTAATAGCTAGGCTGTGCCGCGATATGCTGCCATTCAACATTCACTGTACGAGATAATTTTTATCGTCACCAAGCGCGAAAGACCACGAAACAAGGCAAAGAATTGACAAAAATGACAAAATGGTACTGCGCCTGCGTCGCATGCAAGCACGCGTGAACCTTCTGAGTGCCCAATTTTTCTGAGAGAGTTATAATAAAGAATCGCATTTCCACGATGTGAGTAATGTGTACAAAAGTAGCGGTGCGCCGCCGTGTGAGGTATTTGGCCGAACAGCTTAAGGAATTACCATTTATTTCCTTGTGGGGCCTCCAACATTTGAGCACTTCGAACTGAAATGTGCTCGCCTGTAATTCACTGCAGTATTTTACAAAACAACGTGACCAGAATACCAGAATACACGCTGATGCTCGAGCGACGAATGTTAATGGAGGCTGTCTCAATTCCCGACTACTTCGTGTTCGAGAATGTTCCGTGCATATGTCGTGGGTAGAGTTCCATTGAAATACTGAAAGCGGTGACACCCCTTTCAACCTTCGTGATTTTCTCTGGTTTCCGGAAAAAACATTCCCAGATAACCCGAATTATGAAAAGACTTGAAAGTGAAAAGGTGTGACATCTCTTGCACGTCTCAATCCGCATTAATTCACGCCTAATTGTCCTAATCTACTCTATAGCATCGAACAAATGGGTTGACTTCAATCGGGGTTTATGGTTCGAGTAGTAGAAGACAACACATGAATATCTGAGATTCGAATCCTAGAAACTCTTGGGTCGAGGCTCGACTCCTACCAATAATCAGTGCGGGCTCTCGACGTGACAGAACCACAATATAGAGAGAGAAATAAATTTTATTATTTAGATATGACATAGAGCTCCCCCAAAGTAGTGTCTTGGAAATGTTTGCTCACTCGGGGTTGTTTAACGTCCCCTCAGTAAACTAGTTTCAAGTATTGCTCCTCAATCGAAATACGGCATGCGCGACTAGACCTAAAGATGCATCTTTCGGGTCAGCAGCCGAGCATCGAAACCACTGCACCACCGCAGCGGCCTTAATAAAGGATTTATTCTCAATAAACCGAGTTCGTTTTCACCTTTCTTCCTTGGCTCTTTTTTGCAGCGGTTGGACGTTTCTTGGATTCATGCATGTTCCTAGACACATGATATTTGAACCGACTATTACTACGTGCGTTAGTTCGGTGAATGAAAGCGCAAAAGGCAACACTGCTGGCTGAGCTTATTGATTGCCTAACTCGACATTCAAACTGTGATCACGCCGCGGATCGCCTAGAAGTAACGTACACTATGTGCACCACGCCGAAACCCGCAAATGATGTGCTGTCGTCACATTAGCGCTCGGCTTTTTTCATTGTCTTCACAGCGACTACAGAAGTGACACCTTGCACCGTCCGCATCGTTTCGAGATGCGCGCCGTTGAAACGAGCGAAAGGGAAGGCTTCCGGGTGATATGGGACGAGCGTGCACAGTACGCGCTCCCGGACAGAGCCGCGCAGCCGCCAGAAGGCGCAGCGATGCGCCTCGGCACGCGCTCCCGTGGTCTCTAAAATTATGCACTCGACTGTACACCAGGCAGGTCTGCCATTTAAGCCCCAAAGTGCTGTGTCCCTTAAAAGCTGAAACGTGGCTGGCGCTGCACACAAACCGATCGGGAGCACCATGAGTTCGTAAAGTACATCCGGCGTGGCAAAGGTGGTCAGGTGGTCTTCTCTCGGCTTCTCTCATCCACTGTAGTTTGCCAATAGCCACTTTTCAAATCCATTGACGAAAATATCATACATTTCGTAAGCCAGTGAGGCAATCATCAATGTGCGCAAGCAGCTAAACGCTCTTCTTATGATGTAATTGGACTTCCGACAATTGACAGAGAAACGCAAGCGCCCTTCCTTCATTCCAACGAGTACTACGGGGGGATGCCCAATGGCTGTTGGATGGCCCATTAACGCCGTCTTCCTGGATCGTTTTTATTTCTTTTTTAATTGCCTCGCGCTTTTCTGCAACAAAGCGAAACGGATTTTGTCGGATAGGTTTGACGTCGGTATCTGTGATGATGCGGTGATTCGGAAGCGGTGTCTGACCAACTCTGGAAGTGGAAGAAAAGCAGCCGCGAAACTTTTTGATAAACTCAATAAACGGTCTCGCTCGGTGGTTGATACCTTCGAACAAACGTCAAAATGCACCGGTGTCCGAATAGCAATTGGCGCCACCTCCGCCACGAGGTGGCAAGCTTCTATTTGCGTAAGTTCGACGAAATAGGCAATGACATCGCCTTGAACGTTTTGTTAGCGCTCCTTGCTGACATTTGTCAACAATACTTCAGCGCATCCATCGACGTCAATGATGACTGCCCTGCCGACGTAAATGCTACAGGTGAATGCTTGCTCGCCGAGGCGTTCAGCGAAACCAGTTCCTCTTTGTTGGCTGTCGCAATGCACGAGTACGAGGGAGCAACTCAGTGGAAGAAGTATGACATCGTCGCCGGCGATACTTAAACGAGGACGCTGATTTTTCGCGTGGTTAAGTGTAAAATAGTTAGTAGCAAACGTTACGCTCCTGCCATGGACGATAATTCCTATTTTCGCTGAAATTATATTCACAGAATGACGCCTTTAAAGCATTCACGAGGAATGGCGAAGGTGTCTATGAACGGTGAACCAGCGACTATTAGCCGAGCCATGCATTTGTCAATAGGTGTCATCAACTAGCCTCCGGAAGTTTTATATGGAACCCCTACCTGGGTAGGGTGTCTTTACTTCCCTTAACTAGTCGGCGAGTTGGTGGCTTAATATCGAAATGTGAGAGCCGGTGTATAAGAGCCGTCGCTTGATGACCATCCATTTGAATTGCGAGGTCTGCGCTTAAGACTTCACGTATCTCGGTAGGTGTCGTGTCCGTTTCGGTAGTCGTGTTCGTCGTGGTCGTCGTTGTAATCATTGACTTCGGCGTCTTTGCTTGGTCGTTAGTCTTTATCGGGGGCTGTTGGTAATTTCGATGATTGACAAACCGACCCCCGGAGGTCACTGCGTATAGATTCCTCGTCGTGGCGTAAGGGACTGCCCCCTGGTGGCATCGGCAAAATTGAAACAATTCGGTGAACTGTGCTGCGCGAGAGATAAAGACCATGATTGCGGCGTATAGTTGGGACTTGCGGAGGATGATTCGCAGGAGCGTCGTTGTATGTACGCCGAGCGTCATACGTAGCGTCGTCGTATATACGCTGACAGTCACACATAACGTAATCCGGCCGAGGAGAAACTTTGTAGTGTTGAGCGTCGCGATAGTGGCGTACTCAATAGACGTGGCCTGCTTCGCCACAATAATAGCACACCTGTAGACGGTCACAATTGCTCCAAAAATCAGTTTTTCGTCGGTCGCTGGCAGTTAAGCAGGGGTTGTCCGTTGAACCACGGTGAGCAGTTCGGGTGTCGACGGTACGCAATTCTTCGTGTCAGCGAGACCAGTGCGGGTAGCGGTGATGTGGTGGGTGGTGATAGGATCGGCTGCATATCAAAGGCATGTGATACGCGAGTCAGACAAAGTAAAGAAGCTCAGAACCAGTGGTCTCCTGCTGAAAGTTCATGGTATGTGCCAGTCCGAAAAACTGTCAAAACTTGTAGCTTTTGCAAACATCCCAATGTCAGTAGGGCCACATCGATCCATGAATACACTGCTCGGTGTGATCTCTGATGACAACCTACTCGAAGTCTGTGATGGTAAACTCTTTGATGGATGATAAGACCAGAATGTTGTCAGAGTACAAAGAATCATGAATACGCGAATTGGCAAAGAAACATTTATGTGAAGTCGTTTGTACTAAATTCTCGCCGTTGTTTCAAATGTCAGCACTTTGGGCATGGATCTAAATGCTGCAGAGGCCCCGCAACTTGGGTCAAACGTGTATCCAAACAACACTTGTCTGATAACTGCGCCTCTGAAGACTGTTGTGCGAACTGTGGAGGGGCAATCCCGCTTACTCGACATTGTGCCCCTCGTGGAAAAAAAGAACAAAATAATACAACTTTAAAGAAAATTCAACTTGTCTTTTAAAGAGGCTCACAAACGTTTTTAATTGCACAGTGCATGTTTTCCTCTAACGCCGATCCAACGCACCTTGGCGTGGCGCCACAGATTTCCGCTCCCGTAAGTGTCGCACGAAATGTCACCGTGGTGGAACCATCAGCATACCTGGAGGGAGCAGTCTGCAGGGCTCCGCCACCTAAAAAACAGAGCCGGCAGACTGCCGTGTTTGCCGTACACATGCCACTGCAAGTGCAGTAAGGTCCGAACCCACAGTGAACGTGCCAGCTGGGCAGGCACCATCCGCCACCTCACGAGACGTGATCAATACAAGGCGGCTTCTCCGGCGCCTCAGACGCCACAGGATATGCACAACTCTAAGGAGCGTGCAAAAAAATAAAAACTCTGAGCTACATGCGTCAAAAAAAATTTGGCAGATCCCACGTACCTGGGCACCGACGTTATGCGAAGCATGCGGAGGGAAGGTGACCGTGTTGCACTTTTTTATTGGGCGACACGTCATGAAATGATGCTAAATATATGTACAAAGGTTCCACGCACAGAAATATGTTGCAGAGTTAGAGATATTTGTATAATCAGTTGTTTGCATTTGCGCAACGATGCCAACTAGAACATGCGTGTTATCAACACCATAAGCCGATATGAAGCGCTGACGCTCGCGAAGATGCTGGCCCTGGACATTCCTACAGAAAATCAACTTCAGCGTATGGCAAATAACCACAATTGACGTTAACCCGACGTGACAGCTGTATCAAAGGCACAAATAAGTAATGTTTCGAAAATTGGGCAGGAAGCACTGCAACCACTTTTGAAGTTTCACGAAGATTAGCGTCTATTTGAAAAAGTAGTTCCGAGACCTGGTGTAGCTTTATGGTAGAATACTTGACTGCCACGCAGGATGCTTGATTTCAATTTGAGCTGGGACCTTAACATTTGTTCTTCGTATTCGTCGTGTCGACAATACCAATGTCGGGTGTTTCATAACGCTCAAGTGTTAAAATTGCTCTTGTGTGTTCTCGTCGTTCTTGAGTAGATACTAAGTGTCAGTCACCTGTCGCACATACCAGCATACCAACGGCGTATACCCACCTGTGGGTATCTGCCACTGTCTGGCGGGAAGTGTTTGAAGAGGTAGGCGACTGAATTGGGACATTATTCTTGTCTTGACCAGTGCGTCATATTCGTTATACTATTTTACCCTCCTATTCTAATTTTAGTTCACGCCAAGTTAAGTGGGCGGCCACGAGAGCACTCAAACGTAAGCGACTAGATAGATAGATAGATATAGATAGATAGATAGATAGATAGATAGATAGATAGATAGATAGATAGATAGATAGATAGATAGATAGATAGATAGATAGAAACGCTCAAAGTCACTGAAGTTCTCTAAAAACTTAACCAAAGGCAACACTTTTTGTGTGCAAAGCAGCACACAATATTTAAATGACACAAATACTACAGTGGAACGTCCAAGCACTGCTGAGAAACATTGACGAACTTCAAAAAATTTTACACGAACACTCACCAAAATTGCTGTTTGTACATGAAACACACCTAAAGTTCAAACACACTAACATCCTACGCAGTTACACTATTTTTCTAAAGGACCGGGATGATACTGTCTCATCATCCGTGATGTTGCCGCGTTGTAGTTGACCAAATAACAGCTTGCACACATTTACTGCTTCAGATACCTTGCAGCCAGTAACCCTCCGAGATGTCCTCTTCGACAAACTGGTAAAAGTTTGCTTTATTTGCAGACGTTCATACCACCAACTCAATAAACAACTTCCAGTCATTTTTAGATCAACTTCCAGAATTGTATCTTCTCCTTGCAGACTTGAATGCACATAATCTTTTATGGGCTGACTACCACTGTGATGCGTGAGGCCACCTGATTGACAAGTTCTTTTTTAATTTCACTGTGTGTCTACTGAATCGCAAACAGCCAACATAGTAAGGTCTTGCTAGCAATGCCTACTCGTCCATAGATATTAGCAATACATCTGAATCACTTTTACCGCATCTCAAATGGAAGGTCTTGAATAGTCATTACGGAAGAGACCATTTCTTGATAATTGTGAGCACCCCCATACATAATGAATGTCCCCCATTGGTTCCCAGGTAGAAGATGGAGAATGCTTGTTGGGAGCAGTTTCGTAAAGTTACTCACCTGAGTTGGTCTGATGTATGTGGCTTAAGCATAGATGCAGCTGTTGACTACTTTGCGGCTTTTATAATTGATGCTGCAACAAAATGTATCACACGATTCTGGCGGTCGACCAAAAGAAGTGTTTCTTGGTAAAATTCCATTAGTTGAAATGCGCGTAAATGGTGGTAAAAAGCGTGGAGGTTGCTTCGAGACTCACCAACAGCCAAACATCTTGATAGTTTAAACATTAAGTCTCAGACAAGAAGAGTGTGCTGACAAACTCGGCGGAAGAACTTGTGGAAAGTTTTAACATGCATACTTTGTGTAAATATGCAGCTAACTTAGGAGCGTGGTTGCTAGGGTAGCAGAACGAGAAGCACATTCCCTCGCACTATTAAGCGCACATGGCCACAGCTTGGAAGACCAAGCGAATTCCATCACTCCACACTTCAGGAATGTCTCCAGCTCGTCGCACTGTAGAGGGTTTCAACAGTGCCAAGCCAGATTAGGAGAAAACGACCTGCAGCGCAAATCTATAACTCACGAAGGATGTATGGAAGCTTTTTGTTTAGCTTAGCTAAGACCTCACCAAACTGCTGCAATTATTAATGTACCAGGCTCCGACCGTGTGTCATATGAAATGCTGAAACACCTGCCTATACTGAAGCCTAAAAAGCCTTTTTCTTTATGTATAGTGCTGTATTGTTTTTTGGCGAGGTACCCTCGACCTGGAAAGAAGTCATAGTTATTCCTATCTTTAAACAAAGCAAGGACCTGTTCTCAGTTTCAAGCTACAGGAAAATAGCATTACTAGTTCCCTTTGGAAGGTCTGCCAAAATTATAACAGAAGATTTGCGCTCTTCCTTTAAAGAAATGGCTTGACCTATACCCGTGCGCGTTTCGAAAGACTAAATCCTCTACTGACTACATTGTCCCAGTCATGGCAGATATACGTGATGCCTTCCCTCATATAAGCTATTTTTCTTTGTGCGTTCTTCTATATAGAGAAGGCCTATGTCACAACATGGCGCTTTGACATACTGAGAGACCTTTCACACTTCGGTATATGGTGTAAGATGTTGACCATAATTGAAAGCTACTTGACCAATCGGGCATAGCGTGTTCACATATGCACTGTTTCGTCACGAGCAGTTGTCTAAGAAACAGAAGAGCCACAAGAAGGTGTATTGAGGTGGACACTTTTTATAGTCGAAATAAATTCTTTGTGCCTTGATATACCACTCATTATGGTTTACTGCACATATGTCACGATGTACAGGTCAGTTTGAAATCGTGCATTTTCTCAATGTGTGAACGTGCTGTTCAATTAGGTTTGAATAAGGTAATTCAATGAGCAGAAGAAGATGGCTTTGTATTTAATGCGAAAAATAGCACCTATGTCTTGTTCTGCCGAAAGAGGGGCCTCCATCCTGACCTCGACTTGACCTGCATAGTCAACGTCTGTCTATAAAGACTGAGATAAGTTTCTGGGTCTAATAATAGACCAAAAACTAACGTTCATACCATACATTAGGTGTTTAAAAACAGGTGTTGAAGAACCAATAATATTTTAAAGTGTGGTCACACACCACGTGGGGTAGGGTACGAACAACATCATTTAGAGATCCCGAGAAAAGAGGTAGCCACTAGAATTGTCTCATTTATTTATATAAAAGCCTCGTACGCACGCGCTTTGATTACGATGCTATAGTCTAATAGTCTGCAACACCATCAGCCTTGAAGCTACTCAATACTCTTCACAACCTAGGCATTCACAAGCCTCGTAGAAAGCCTGCACATAGAACCTAATTAATGGTCACTCAATCTGCAGAGATGTTACACGTCTTTCAGATACTATGTGAGGGTTACTGTAGACGCACATCTCATTTGCTTCACCATAAATTATTTGTTTATTTCCGCCGCGCTCAACAACTGTGCTTCGCTGACACAGTCCTACTCAATCCTTTATCGAGAGCCTCGCTGACGAAACAGCCGTGTTTCTTCTAGAACACCACTTTATGGTTTCCGCAGTATGTACGTCATCGTAAGAGCGTCAGGCTACGGACTGTGATACAAACTTTATGGAGATTACTAAACACGCACCTATTCGCACGCCCTTCTCTTAACTCCAACACAAGTACACTTTCCGGAATTTTTCGCAGATGCTTAAGTCCCACACTTGTGTGTCCTATGCAGCTGTTGACGCATACTCTTTTCTAATTCCGGTATTTTGCACAACTAAACAGGCATCTTCACGGCAGAAGCTCAAGCGATATCTTTGGCCGACAAGTGCATTAGGGAACTACAACTGCAATGCGGGGTCACATGTACAGATTCTCTGAGCGTAGTAACAGCTTTCAAAACTCTGAAAAAAAAACCGTGTCTTTGTGTTACTGTACTCTCTTCTGTGCACGATCTACGCTTTCAAACGACCGACATGTTGTAGTCTGCTGTCTGGCAGGGCACCGTGCGATCGGGGAAAGTGTGTTGGTGGATCAGCTAGCTCTATCCGCTCAAGCCAACACTGCTGCCAATACATCAATAGCTGACCCTGCACTTGACATGAAGCCTTTTTCACGACTATAGCTCAGGGCAAGCTGGAAGCGCCTATGGAATTGGCAAGCGCAAAACTAATTACATGTAATGAAACCAAGGCTTGGAAATCCGCTGACAGTACCAAGATGACACTACACACAAGTCACACCTAACAGGCTACGGATGGGGCACACGCACACTACACATTCATACCTTTTGTCTGGAGGTGAACAACCCATCTGTTAGGGATGTGGAGATCCTCTTATTGTTCTCCACAACCTCGTCCAGTGTAACGATTTACATTTTCTAAGAGAAAATCACTTTTTTTGCCCTACCGACAGCAGCTTCCGCTTTATTCTGTCAGGATCAACGGTAGGAATGCGCGTTTCAGTCCTCAATCACTCTTCACGTTTTTAAAAGATGTACATAATTTCTACCTAAAATTTCAGGTTATCCGTAGTTCGGTCTCTGTACAGAGGTCGGGGCTGTGGCGGCCCTGACCACCAACGCACTCATTTTTCCGGCTGCACACGTTTCATGTTACCGCCATGACTTTGTTACTTTAGCTTTAGCCCGCCTCAAGGCATGGAGTTTTAGGCCACTCTACAGCCACGCTACAATTTAAATATTCACAGCCTGTTTACTTCACTTCAATCACGAACCATTGGTCTACACTCATCATTTCTAATGGCGCTTTATGACCAAGCTTGGTCTTTGCGCCATAAAACCAGACATGTGATCATCATTCTGTCGTACGTTCAATACACCTGATGGTCTATATGCAGTACAAAATGAAACCACGCATACGATCGGTGTTCTACGCCGTCAGAAAAAAAAACAATATGATTGTTTTGACGTGCATGCTGGCAGTAGCAGACACGTACTATCTTCAACAAACTTTCGCGGCGTGCGAAAAAGAAACCAAGAATACACGGCTATAGCACTAAAAAGCCTGGTAAGGCTAGAGTCATGTGCTCCATACTACTGGAGCATCACTCACTCAATTATCTGCGAAGCAACTAGCTTATCTTTAATCGGTAAGAAGCAAGTTGAATTGTTACCCTCGTTTTTTTTTCATTTTTAGGGGAGAAGCTTTTTATGGTCTAACATTGTGCCTAGTCACGTATAACCGACAGAAGAAGAGACTAGAAAGAAAAGAAGGTGAAAGAAATTGATGATCATTTATCGGCTCATTTCCTAGATAGCGTTACTCTGCCGCTACTCTCCGAAGTGCTGCTATTCTCTAATTGGCTGCTGCGTGCGCTTTGCCAACGAGAGCCTCTCTCCGTCTCCTGGATAGTCGCTGTACGTGGCAGATCGTTGTGGGAGCATAGACGGAGCAGAGAGGCGGGTGTGTTGAAGATGCTGGTGCTCGACTTTCTTGTCTCGCGTCTCGGTGGTGCTATTCACGCACTGTCTGCGTTCTGGAACGCTATCGGGTGCATGCACGGATGGATGGACACACGCACAGATGGACGGATGGTCACTTCGCCCCAGTCATCATCATTCATTCCGAGGTTATGCTGTGATTTTTTTTTCGTTTCCTGCATGGTGCTTGCGCTGCAATTTTAAGAAAATATCGACAGTAGAGGTGTACAAAGCCTACAGTGCGAACGTGGCTGAGCATGAGAAGGGCCGAATTTCAGGCACGCGTTGGTATCGGGTGCGCGACGAGCTGGCGCAATCATCACACACTTCAACGCACACTGGAAGCACTCCACGGAGCGTAACACGCACACACGTGGCACGCGTAGAAGAAGACCTTGCATCTCCAACTGTATTATGTGCCTGTTTCGTTCAGCGGCTTCAATAAATACCTCCCTTATGAAGCGACAGAAGAGAACAAACCTGCAAGGTGGTGTCAAAGTTTGCTGAAAATGTCCAAACGTTCGTTCTGCTGTGATGATGCAGCCTTTCCGATGCGGCGATTGCAGGCTGTGAACCTTTGACAATGTCATGAGTTTTTTGAAAGCGACCAACAATGCAAGGCTAAACGGAGCATGAATTATGCGATTGTGAACATCCAACAACGACAGATATGTCTTACAAACACAAGGAATGAAAACACAAAATAATTAGAACATACAATCGCATGTTCAAAATGAGCTATCATTAATACAGCCATTGAATGGACGCACCGTTTTACTAACTTATTTAGGTAGTTAAAACCATAAAGTTTACTAAAATTAACTAGAGGGGACTCTGGCGCTGCGAACGTTCAGCGACCATGACAATGATGGGTAGTACACAATTTGCGTAGTCTTCGTTTTTACCCCGCCGCGGTGGTCTAGTGGCTAAGGTACTCGGCTGCTGACCCGCAGGTCGCCGGTTCAAATCCCGGCTGCAGCGGCTGCATTTCCGATGGAGGCGGAAATGTTGTAGGCCCGTGTGCTCAGATTTGGGTGCACGTTAAAGAACCCCAGGTGGTCGAAATTTCCGGATCCCTCCACTACGGCGTCTCTCATAATCAAATGATGGATTTGGGACGTTAAACCCCACATATCAAACAAATCAAGTCTCCTACTCAATATAAAAAATATTATTTATAACACAGCAACGGAATTTGTCAAGTGAGCCAGCAGGCTTTTAGACTACTTCTTCACTGGGTTATAATGAATTTCAGAAATGACGCAGCTCATCTGGTAATCATTGTGCCCATGTATCAACAGGTTTAGCGAATTCTTAATAGACGAAATAACTTTCTTTTTAACAGGCAGTGATCCACCTGGCGAGCACTGCATCAAACGCCTTAGTTTGCTTCTATACACGACTCGCCACTCCATCAATGCGCGGTTTTCTTCAAGAATATCAGTTCTATTGAATGATTACCCGAAGAAGAAATTTTCAAACATTCAAGCCGATGGTGATGGCCGTCTTCGAATGGGCGCGCTCTTTACTCCGGGAGTCCCTATCAAAAAAATTACCATGGTGGATACTGGAAAACATGGTGTGCGTAGGGGAAATAATAGTGGACATGGTGGAAATTATGACGAATATGATGGGACGTCGTGGAAATTATGGTGGATATGCCGGGACATACTGGGTGGTATGGTGTACAGAAGATGGGTTAAGTGGAAATGATGGTGGAAAGTAGAGGCTAGATAGTGGGAAATAATGGGACACTCTGCCCACCATTGCGATAATGCTGGGAAACGCTAAGCATATGGTAGGTGGTGCTTATCATGGTGGGCCACATGGTGTACCAAGCTGAGAAACTCTTCCCACCATTGCGATAATGCTGGGAAGCACTAAGCAGATGATGGGTGCTGGTTGTTATGGTGGGCCACAGGGTGTACCAAGCTGAGAAGCCCTGCCCACCATTGCGATAATGCTGGGAAGCAGTAAGCAGATGGTGGGTGGGCTTATAATCACGGGTAATTTATATAGTGTACCAAGCCGGGATCTGCACAGTACATGTTCTTCCACCATGATTTTCACCAAAGGTTAGGCCTACCGACCAAGCCCGTACAATTGTGCTAACGTGCTTCTGGATTTCAGAATACACAATTTCGACGGTTAAGAATGACAATACAGCGCAGCCATGGCATCAATTACCCTAAATGAAGCATTTTTCATTGCGTATGGTGTCCGCTCAGGAAGCAACAAACATCGATGTGACGCGATTCAAGCACTCCCAGAGAACGCACGTCTCTTCTCACCGACAGCCGCCGGTCGCACTCGCCCGCACTTCTCTAGCTTTTGTGCGAGAACTCAGACGTGGCGATTCGTATGCTCGGGGAACGAATATGGTAGCGTAATGTTTCCGGCACACTGCATTCGTTTTGACCAAGCCATTATGTAGTTGTTGCTATAGCGAAAGAGCTACAGCATTTCGCTGGCACGACCGCCCTTCACGTTGCGCGAAAAGCATCCCAATACTCAATCAAATAAATTAGGCGGGCGTATCTATGGAATGAGCCTAGAAGCGTCATAAAGCGTGAGCAGATGTAGCCCTTTAGAACGAACGCGAAACGGATATTAAACTTCACAGATCAGGCCGGTAAACTGTTGCTGCTCCCCAGTCCACATGGCTTTTTTCTTCTTGCAGTTGTGAATTGTAAAAAAAATATAGCACTGGAGCCATTAACACAGCGGCAATCGTTACAGCCAGCAGTTGCTTGTGTTTAATAAATGTGCATTTTTAGTCGCAAGTGCAGATCTCGTCTATGTCGTGTACACGACAAACATAACTGAAGTTGAGTGGTAAGTTTTTATCTCGACTAACTATTTAACACACAACCAACGTCATGTTGGTATGGGAGATTTCAACCGCGTATGTAGAGCTATTGATCGTTATAATTCGTCTGGAAAGAGAGACAAGAGTGATGAGATTTTATCCGGTATCGTAGATAATGCAGGACTAATTGACATCGGGGTCTCGAATCGCGCAACAGCATATACAAGAGTACAAGGCAGTTCTCATGCTCGCCTTGACCGGATTAACGTGTCCTCATCACTCCTATCTAGTAAAATGTCCTGCAGCACCGAAGCTGTATCATTCTCAGACAATTGTATTGTCATAGCGCAAATTGGTGAAAATCGTCACAAACAATTCCGTCCCCAGTGGGCCCTTTGAAAAATGAATGCGAAGCTCCTCTGTGATCAGGAATTCATGAATCGCGTTCAGATGGCATTGAAGCAATCTGTTTCGATTGGTTTTCATATCTTCGCTAGTGGGGAGCTTTTTAAACAAGAAGTCCGTGCTATAGCTTTAGAAATTGGGGCTGTTAAGTCTTTCTATAGGAAGAATGATGAAAAGATACTTGTTAAAAGTCTTTGCAATCTTTATGAGATGGAATGCGAAATGCCGGGAAAGTCCATCAAAGACATTGAGAATATTAAGTGCCAACACCATAGATATGATGCTGCTCGCTACCAAGGGGCACGTATTAGATCTCGGAACCAGCGCACTTTAAATTCTGAGCAACCGACGCGCCAAGCTTTATTTTATGAGCAACGTCATGCGATTTGTAAAGTTATTCCAGACTTGTACGTTAACGATGTGCTCATAAAAGATAACGGAGACATTACTTTGGCGTTCGAAACGTACTATAACAGTTTATTTAGCTCTTCCTATGATAATCTTGACGCTCACCTCAAGGCTAGTTTCGTTTCTCTTGTGAACCCCTTGAAGGACAATGATTGTGCAGCCATTAATGGGCCCATTACAATACAGGAAATCGAGCAGGGAATCGACAACTTACCTTTATTAAAAACACTGGGCCCTGATGGCATCTCAGGTGAATTTTACAAAGCTTTCAAGAAAACACTTCCTCCTATATTGCTGAATATTTTTCAGATGAGTTATGACATGGATACACTCCCACAATCTTTTTGCAAAAGTCACACTGTGGTAATACCGAAAACAACTGACAAGAAAAAACTTCGCTTAGTCGAGGTCTACAGACCAATATCGCTGTCAAACGTAGACTACGAAATTTTCGCAAAAGTATTAGACAATAGGTTGCAATTTGCTATGTCGATCCTCATTGGGTCTCATCAGACATGTGGGATCAGAGGTCGATCTCTGATCCCACAGAGATCGACCTCTGATCAAAATACACAAACCCATGCAGTAACCTCTGGGATCTCTGATCCCAGAGGTTACTGCACGGGTTTGTGTATTTCTTTATCGCAGCTTTTTATACATAGCGGTGAAGGGAAACGCAGTGTACGCTTCCGTCTCTCCAAAGGATGACATGTAAAACCAGCAATGGCTTCCTGCATGGATAGTTTGGTGAGCCAAGTCGGATAATGATTGGGAAAATGCTTCATCAGACATGCACCAACAGTCTCCCCCGCCGGCCTTGGCGTTCATAAATAGTGAGACCTATAGTGGTCGGTGAGGTAGCGGGGGTCACGTTCGTGTTCGCTTCATTTTAATAAGAGTGTATCACGAAGGGCAGAGCGCGAAGCACTGACTTCACTGGGTGGCAATCAATCTGTGATCGCCATAGGTCGAGCGCATTAAACTGGATTTCGAAGGCTATACAAACACACCACGGCTAGATTTCACAATCGGCGGGAGCGACTGGATCATTACGGAGGTTTATGTCCACGCGAATCCTGAGAAAATTGCTCCTTTTCGTCTTTGATGACGAAACGAGTCTCGATTACCACACTGCATCGTAGTAAAGCAACATAGAATTTTCCCCCCCCAAAAAACGTGCTTAGAAAATGACCGCAGTTTCTCGAGTAAGAACACTGGTTAGCATGCGGAGCACATATGTTGAACTGCGATAAATGTGGTTTGTAATTTGCGACATGCGCGTGTGTTATGAGTGAAAACGAGAGAACACGGGTGGACACGCACGCACGTATGCTGCGAAAGACGATGTCTATTGGTGAGACGCTTTGGTTATATTGAGCAAGACGGCTTTATGGTCCGTAAAGTGAAGGGTGAGTGGGTCTGGTTGCAGCGGTCGAAGGTCAAAATTTGCAAAGACGTGGTCGATGCACGTCCCGCGAAGCGTGGTCGGATGTTGTTTGCCATCGTGCGTTGCTCGTTTCAGCGAGTGCCGCGACGCTGAGCGATGAAATTCTACCGGCAATTAACGACTGCTTGCACGTGGCATACGCGACAAGGTCGGCAACTTAGTCGGCGTCGCTTCCAAACTAATCGCAAAGAGCTGACAACGCTTTGCAACGATGCATTTCTTTCTGAATTTTGCAGATCCGCGTCAAGTTGTTGTCGAACCAAAGTCGATCATACACCTTGCAGCTTTGGCCGAACTAGGAATTCGCTCTTGAAGCGAGCGTTGGGCGTGGCATACTGGTGGTGGTTGTGATTAGAAGAGGAAAAGACGCCTAATTTCTGCAGCCCGTTAGGGAGCACGGCGCAGCGTCTTCGGCGTACTGCTCGCCACGCCGTTTTCGCGGCGCGCTCGCGGGTGGCATCGAGATCGGCCTCGTGGCGTCGACGCTTGCACGCGGCTTCACCGTCTGAATTCTCTTGCCAATACTTACACCTCGCAGCGGCTTCGCGTTCTCGTAGCTGGGAATCTTCCACTCGACGCTGACGTCTCGCAGCTGCTTCACGTTCTCGGAGCTGGGGATCTTCCGCTCGACGCCGACGTTTGCGTTCCGCATCGCGAGCTCTTCTCAGCGCGGCCTTATTCATGGACGAAGTGTCTTCGGAATTGTTTGCAGTTTCGCCAACACATTTGCTGACGCTATTGGAAGGGACGTCAGTAAGTGTGTTTGCGGATTCGTTAGCATAAATTTTCACCAGCGACATCGGACGTGGAGCGACCGCACAAACCAACGAACGAAGGGCGGCGCGCCCCGACACTCGGTTATTTATAGCGAGCGCCGGCCCCGGCCTGCGCATGCGCGCGTTAGCATACATCTGGCGCACGTAAAACTAAACGTCACGCGGTGCGCGGAGGGGAGAAATGAGCGCAGCGCGCGCTGTGTTGAGTGGAGAAAGGGATGCACAGATTCCAGGTGGAGGAGGAGGGCAGGTTGCGGAAGGTGACGGCGCATCACTAGCCCCTGGTATAGCATGCTCCGCATGTAAAAGAAAAGAAGCGCGCATCACCGCAGTGAAAAAAAAATATGTAAGCTATAGCTTTGTCTCGCCTTTCGTTTTCACTGTCTCAATTCCCTTGTAATCGTTTGTTTTAACATAGAGTTTCCTAATATACGCTAGAGGGAACTCTGGTGTTAGTATCTATGGGAGCTGCAACGCGCGTCGCTTGAGCTAGAATGGGAATGATGGGTAGTACACACATTTGTCTAATATTGGTACTTCTGACCTGCTTTCGGCTCCGTGTGTGTTCGTGTGGCTTGGAACTGTTTTCTTACGAAAGAAATATTAGCAAATTTTCAGCAGTTGCACTTCATCGTCTTATTTTTTTAAATTTACCTTTCCAAATCGGGTCACGAAGTTCAAAAGGGTTGAATCTTTCTTTCAAAGCAAAATCGAAACACAGCAATAAACGAAGCCTCAAGTACGATTCACCGCCCACAATTACGAAGACTAGGTAAACGTGTGTACTGCCCGTTCAGCGACCATCATTCTCATGGTCGCTGAACGATCGCAGCGCCAGAGTGCCCTCTAGTTATTTTAGTAAACTTTATGGTTTTAACTACCCAAATAAGTTGGTAAAACGGTGCGTCCATGCAACACCTGCTGTAATGATAGCTCATTTTGAACATGCAATTGTATGTTCTAATAACTTTGTGTTTTCATTCCTTGTGTTTGTAAGACATAGCTGTCGTTGTTGGATGTTCACACTCGCATAATTCATGCTCCGTTTAGCCCTGCATTGTTGGTTGCTTTCAAAAAACTCATGACATTGTCAAAGGTTCACCGCCTGCAATCCCCGCATCGGAAAGGCTGCATCATCACAGCCGAACGAACGTTTGGACATTTTCAGCAAATTTGGACACCACCTTGCAGGATTGCTCTCTTCTGTCGCTTCCTTAGGGAGGTATTTATTCAAGCCACTGAACGAAACAGGCACATAATACTGCCGGAGATGCAAGGTCTTCTTCCACGCGTGCCACGTGTGCGCGTGTTACGACCCGTAGAGTGCTTCCAGTTTGCGTTTACGGGTGTGATGATTGCGCCAGCTCATCGCGCACCCGATATCACAACGTGCCTAAAGTTCGGCCCCTTTCACACTCAGCCGCGTTCGCATTGTAGACTTTGTACGCCTATACTGTTGATATTCTCATAAAATGACAGTGCAAGCATCATGCAGGAATCGAAAAAAAAATCCCAGAATAACCACGGAATGAAGGGTGATGACTGGGGCGAAGCGACCATCAGTTCATCTGTGCGTGTGTCCGTCCATTCATGCATGCGACCGATAGCGTTCCAGAACGCAGACGGCGCACCGGTAACACCACCGAGACGCGAGACAAGGAAGCCGAGCGCAAGCATCTTCAACGCACCCGCCTTTGTGCTCCGTCCATGCTTTAACGATCTGCCACGTACAGCGACTATCCAAGAGACGGAGAGGAGAGAGGCACTCGTTAGCAAAGCGCGCGCAGCGGCCAATTAGAGAATAGAAGCACTTCGGAGAGTAGCGGCATATTACCGCAATCTAGGAAATAAGCCGATAAATGATCATCAATTTCTTTCTCCTTTTTTTTCTTTGTGGTCTCTTCTTCTCTCGGTTACGCGTGACTAGGCACAATGTTAGACTATAAGAATCTTCGCCCCTAAGAAACGAAAAAAAAACGATGGTAACAATTCAACTGGATTCGTAGCGACTAAAGATAAGCTATAGTTGCTTCGCAGATAATTCAGCGGGTGATGCTCCAGTGGTATTGAGGACATGACTCTAACCTTACGAGGTTTTTTTAGTGCTATGGCCCTGTATACTTGGTTTATTTCTCGCGCGTCGCGAAAATTTGTTGTAGACAGTACGTGTCTACTACTGCAAGCACGCACATCAAAATAACCATCTTGTTTCTTTTTTCCACAGCGTTGAACACAGATCGTATGCGTGGTTTCATTTTGCACTGCATAGAGACCATCAGGTATATTGAACGTACGATAGAATGATAATCACGTGTGGGGGTTTATGGTGAAAAGACCATGCTTGGTCATAGAGCGACATTAGCAATGATGAGTGTGGTCCAATGGTTCGTGATTGAAGTGAAATAAACAGGCTTTGAACAATTACACTGTAACATGGCTGTAAAGGGGCCTAAAATTCCACGCCTTGAGGTGGGTTGAAACTAAATTAACAAAGTCATGACGGTAACATGAAACGTGTGCAGCTGGAATAAATGAGTGCGTTAGTTGTCAGGGCCACCGCAGCCCCAACAGTTGTAAATAGACCAAGCTACGGATCACCTCAAAATATAGGTTGAAAACCATGTACATCGTTGAAAAACGTGAAGAGTGCTTGAGGAATAAAACGCGCATTCCTACCTTTGATACTGACAGTATTTAGTGGAAGCTGATGTCGGTAGGGCAAAAAAAGTGCTTTTTTCTTAGAACATGTAAATCGTTACACTGGACGAGGTTGGGGAGAACAATAGGTGCATCTCCACATCCCTAAAAGATGGGTTGTTCACCTCCAGACAAAATGTATCAATGTGTAGAGTGCATGTGCCCCATGCGTATCCTTGTAGGTGTGACTTGTGTGTATTGATATTAGGGTACTGTTGGCGAATTTCCAAGCCTTGGTTTGATTACATGTAATTATTTTGCGCTTGCCGATTTCAAAGGCGCTTCCAGCACACCCTGAGCTATAGTCGTGGAAAAGGCTTCCGGTCAAGTGCAGGGTCAGCTATTGATGTATTGGCAGCAGTGTTGTCTTGAGTGGATTAGGCTAGCCGATCAACCAACACACTTACACCGACCGCACGGTGCCCTGCCAGACAGAAGACTACAAGATATTGGTCGTTCGAGAGCGTAGATCATGCATAAAAGAGAGTACAGTAACACAAGGACAGGATTTTTTTTCAGAGTTTCTTAAACTGTTACTACGCTCAGAGAATCTGTACATATAACCCTGCATTGCAGTTGTAGTTCCCTAATGTATTTGACGGCCAAAGATATCGTGTCAGCTACTGCCGCAAAGATGCTTGTTTAGCTCTAAAAAATACCAGAAGTAGAAAAAAAGATGGGTCAACAGCTGCATAGGACACACAAGTGTGCGTTCCGGAAAGAGTACTTGTGTTAGATTTCGAAGAAGGGCATGCGAATAGGTGCGCGTTTAGTAATTCGTAACATATCTGCAGGTGGAGTAACCATTCATTAGATTCTACGTGCAGGCTTTCTACGAGGCTTGTTTGAAAAGCACCTTATCGACCGGCGAATGCCTAGATTGTGAACAGTATTGAGCACCTTCAAGGCTGATGGTGTGGCTGAATGATAGAATATAGCATCGTAATCAAAGCGCGTGCATACGATTCTTTTATATAAATAATGAGACAATTTCAGTGACTGCCCCATTTCTCGGGATCTCTAAAAAATGTTCTTCGTACCATGCCCCACGTGGTGTGTGACAACAGTTTAAAATATTATCGGTTCTTAAACGCCTGTTTTAAACACCTAATATATGGTATGATTGTTGAATTTCAGTCTATTATTAGACCCAAAAACGTATCTCAGTCTTTATAGACAGACGTTGCTCATGCAGGTCAAGTCGAGGTCAGGATGAAGGCCCCTCTTTCGGCCGAACAAGACACAAGTGCTCTTTTTTGCGTTTAATACAAATCCATCCTCTTTTGCCTATCGGGGTACCTTATTGAAACCTAATTGAACAGCACGCACTCAAATTTAGAGGTTGCACGATTTGTAACTGACCTGTACATCGTGACATATCTGCAGTAAAACATAATGTTAGGTATATTGAGACAATAAAAATTTATTTGGACTATAAAAAGTGTCCACCTCATACATCTTCCTGTGGCTTTTCTGTTTCTTAGACAAATGTTCGTGACAAAACAGTACCTAATTGAACACGGTATGCCCGATTGGTCAAGTAGTTGTATAGTGGGGCACAAACAATTTATTTCGAATATAAAAAGTGTCCATCTGAATACACCTTCCTGTGGCTCTTCTGTTTCTTAGACAAATGTTCGTGACAGACAACATTCTGACAGGCAACATAATGTACCGCCGCAACTACATGCCTGGTGTTGGGAAGTGGCTCCTTGCTCTCCCAACTCATATGCGCTCTGACATCTGCATGAATTTCCATGCAAATCCCCAAAGTGCTCACGCAGGTGTCCTGAAAACCTGCGAAAGGCTGCACCAACAATATTACTGGTGAGGAATATATCACATTCTATAGAAATACGTTCAGTCTTGCACAGCTTCACAACAGAACAAGACACCTCCACAGCACTTTACTGGCATGTTACAGCCGCTCCCATGCCCGGCTCGCCCATTCGACTGCGTGGTTATCGAACTCTATGGCCCCCTCCCATATAGTTGCTCTGGAAACCGGTGGATAATTGTCAGCGTCGATCATCTGTCATGCTACGCTGAGACTGCAGCTCTACCGGAGGCTACCGCCCACGAATTTGCACTCTTCATTCTGCGCAGCTTCATTCTCCGCCATGGGGCTCCACGGGAATCACTCAGCGATAGGGGTCAAGTGTTCCTGTCGGAGGTCATCCGAGCTATTTTCACTGAATGCAAAATCATCCACCGGAAATTTACCGCATACCATCCACAGACGAAAGTCTCACTGAACGGTTCAACCGCACACTTGGCGACATGCTGAGGATGCACACCTCCTCCGACCACACTCACTGGGACACTGTATTACCTTTTGTTACCTTCGCTTACAACACCGCGACGCGAGCGACTACCGATTTTTCCCCGTTTTTTCTGTTGTACGGCCGCGAACCATCCCACCCACTCGACGCAATATTCCCGTACCGCCCTGATGCATCGGAGTGCTCCCCGCTTTTGGAAGTCGCCAGATACGCTGAAGACTGCCGTCAGAAGGCTTGGTCTATGACAAGTGAGGCTCAAGCTCTACAAATAACCCGACATGACGACGTTAAGCACATGGTGCCTACGTTTCGTACTGGCTCCCTTGTGTGGCTTTGGGTGCCCCCGCACGTACCTGGCCTTTCTTCTAAGCTTCTGGCCCGGTACCATGGTCCATACCGTGTCAATGACGCAACCTCGCCGGTGAATTACATCATCGAGCCCCTAACACAATCGCCAGATTTGCGCCGACGAGGATGCGAGACCGTACACGTCGACCGTCTCAAGCCCTACTACGACCCCCTCATTGTGCTTACTAACTGAGTCGCCAGGATGGCGACTCTTCACCCCGGGAGTATTGTAGTGGAGCATACGCACTAATGCGTATGCGCCTTCGGAAGAGAACGAAAAACCCCGTGCTCTGATTGAGCGAGAATCTGTGCCGCCTTTGTCAGACTTGCCGTACGCACATTTTTCGTTGCGACCTCGTTGCGACTCCTCTGTTTGAATAAACATCATCGTAGTATGTATATATATATATATATATATATATATATATATATATAAAAGAATAAAGGAGCACACTTACGAAAATTTGATAATTGTTTACTCTACGTTTCGGCCGTGGCACGGCCGAAACGTAGAGTAAACAATTATCAAATTTTCGTAAGTGTGCTCCTTTATTCTTAATTATATTTGCACCAGACCCACAAAATTTCTTTTTGAAATTATATATATATATATATATATATATATATATATATATATATATATATATATATATATAGATTGTCATGACCAAGAAAGACGCTGGTGCTTCGGCGCGCGGGTAGCCAGAGCAAAGAAGAGAAGAACGAAGTCAGAATAAGAACAGCTGGCCCAGGATCGGGTGTTTTCTCTTGTTCTCTGTCTAGTACATGACAATGGCGCAGTCGACGAAGAAGAAGTCTTACGTCCCGGCTTCGTCATCCAGGACAGCCGCGATAAGCGCCGCTTGAGGGCGGCGTCAAGGCCTCCTCGGCAGCTGTTCACCTGCCGCCACTGCCACCACCGTTCGGGGACGGCGTCAAGGCCTCCTCGGCGGCTGAAGTACACGTCACCGGTACCATTTCACAAGGGACGCCATCCACGTGTTCTTGGCTATGGATTCTGCCGTCAGCGCAAGCCGAAAAGTGAACCCTCTGCGGGAAGCCACCGGTACGTGCCTTCGTGGTTCGTCGGCAGTGCGGGCTTCTCCTTCCAGGAACACCGTTCACGCTTCTTTGGCGATGGAGTCAAGAACCCGGCCGCCGCTTCAGCTGCCCATCGAACCATCAGTGGACGGCGTCCATGCCCTCTCTGTGGTACCAGGGCATCACCCAATGGACACTATGCTACCAATTTGCGACCGTAATACGCACGGGCTCCTGTCCTTTGGGAATGCTGTTCAAGCGTCCCATGGCCTGCATTCCCTGTCCGGTACTCTTCCAACATACGAGCCGCCAAGAAACGCTGTTCATGCTTCCTTGGACGTGCGTGTCACCGCCGTGAGTACTACTAGAACCACATACTTCATGGACGCGAACCAAATCGGTTCATAAGCCTCGTGCGACAGTGCCGTGGAACTGCGGCGTACCATCGCGCTACTCCACGCCGAGACTAACAAACTGACCGCGTTGATTGCCGAGCGAGCTCCTACAATGTTGCCAGCATTGTGTGACATTAACGCAGTGTTGGATGTAGCTGTCTCATTCGACCTTGAGGCAAGCACACCGGAGCAACGCAGGGAGCTTCGGTATTCTCTCATCGAGCTCTCACACCAGCTCGACTGCTTCGCGTCGGTGATCTCTGCGTTGTCCCCACTCACCTCACAATTACCAGCCGTCTGCGAACTACCGGAATTCCATGTGATCCGGAACGACGCTGACAGCTGAGTGACAACCGTCAACGCGATAGCAATGCGCGAGGCCTGGACGGAATCTCAGAAATGGACAGTGGCTGTATACCGTCATCGGGAAGGTGCAGTGGCGTGGCACAGGTATGAAGGCTTCAAGCAGCAGTCCTGGGTGGAGTGGAGCTCCAAGCTCATAGCTGCCTTCGGCCGGACACTCTCCAATCTCCCTTCCACCACCCAGTCAAACCTGACGACTACCGAGGATAAGGCGCAGGAGGGTTGCCGCCTACAGGTTGCAGTCATGCGTTGCAGTTCACTTGAGCTTTCGGACTCTTTGCCATCGTTCAATTCAAGCTCAGCTCAGCCAAAGACCACTATCGAAGACGAGCCTCGTGAAGGACGTCACTCAAACGACATACCCACACTAAACCATCCCGAATGCGCAGCTGTACCCTGCATAAGCTTTGATGACCTCTTGGCTGAACGCTCCGCAGGGCACACTGAAACAGTCTCCAATGCAGGCGTCGCTCTTCCGATGCCAGGTTCCACACCGGGACCCATCTCACGAACTTCCGTGCCAGCAACCAATGCTATTTCCAAGACAGAGCTGTCGGAGACAACCGTGGATAGCAAGGAGACAATCTTGGACCAGTGTGTACCACATCAGCGGTCATTGGCCGAGTGTGTAAGCTACCTCGATGCGTTCAAGGCAGAGAGCCAGCATCTGCCTTTCTGGCAACGTGATGTACGATCTTGCCGACGACGACAAGCACGCCATTCTGACTCCCAACGTACAACCTGAACGTCACGCAGACCCCCATGAAGTCGTCACCATGGAAATCGCCCCTGATTGTTCAGGCCATGACCAGCTCGGTCAAAACAAAGCGATAACAGCAAGGAAGCTGCGGGCACGTCGCATCATGATTGTGTCCAGTGGCCGGTGAGCACTCACACTCACCCTCTGTTGCGCAAGCATTTTCCGGCTCGGCATTCAAATGCACATAAAAACCACCCCACCCCACTCAGACGACATAAATGTCTACTCGGCAAGCAACGACTGCTCCAACACACCCACGGTCGCCCACCAAATCTCTACACCATGTTACAGCGTCGTAAAGACAGACCACCTAGGTACAACCAGTTTCATACCCCCGAGTTTTCATCGACCAAGGTGCGAGCGAATGCCACTGCCCAACGTCAACAACGACACTGTGGCCGACCAAGGCAACAAATACAGTCTCAGCGTGCCAAGTCACACCCTAGACGGGTCCGGCCCAGGAGAGGAAGTCAATGCCACCCGCCAGAACTGTTTTGATCAAGTCTTCCGAATACGTCAAGCCTTGGACAAGATCAACCACAACGATGCAGCCAGTCTCGACCTCCCGATAGACTTGTGCCCCACTCCGGCACCCAGTTCCAGCGTGGTCGAGGCCGACCTCCGAGATGCAGCCAGTTTCGACCACCAGATCTACTTTTGGCAGATACCCGGACCAAATCGCAGCATGGCCGAGAGCGTCGGCCGCAATGGGGCAGCCAGTGCCGGCCGCCTGAGTCCACAGCACTTTTTCTAGAGACATCGTGGCGTGCAAAAAAGTGACCGGCTCGAGGCAGCCAGTGCCATCCACCAGAGACGCTTTCCCCAGACCGTCACTCCATCTTGCATTGTGGTCCGGGCTGACCACCACGATGCAGCCAAGCCTGCCCACCAGAAACTTTGCCGCCCACTCCGCGCGCGCGCAGTCATGGCCGAGTGTCATGACCAAGAAAGAGGCTGGCGCTTCGGCGCGCGGGCAGCTAGAGCAAAGAAGAGAAGAACGAAGTCAGAATAAGAACAGCTGGCCCAGCATCGGGTGTTGTCTCTTGTTCTCTGTCTAGTACATGACAATATATATATATATATATATATATATATATTGTAAGCACAATATTGACAATGTTTGACCTTCATCTTCTTCACATCTGTATATAATCATCATCACCTAAAACGTCGTCTTCATTCGAAGGGTTGATCAGGCGATTCGGCCTAATAAACGCCGTCGAGACTCCAACGCTGCTACTGATTCACAGAGTGGTGGAGCTGCTTCGATCCCCAAGTACTCTCCGACGTCACGTTCCCCTGGAGCTTCGTTCGGGTCACCACTTGCTTCCCCCGTCCGCTGTCATGGCTCAAGAACCGCTGCCCGGAACATCCAACATCCCTGCAGCGCGACCCCCGGCAGCGCGACCCACCCATCTTCTGTGGTCTTCCACGCGATGACGTCGAGGTATGGCTAAAAGAATACGACATGGCCAGTGTTTATAACCAATGGGATGAGCCTCAAAAACTTCGTCACGTCGCCTTCTATCTGTCTGATGTTGCGGAAACGTGGTTTTAGCCACGAGAGCAGCTTCCCGGACTGGCCTACTTTTGCTCAACAAGTCCGTAGGATTTTTGGAAAACCGAACATCAATTCCGAAGTGTCGAAACGAAAGCTCGATGGGAGTGCCCAACTTCCCGGGGAGACGTACACTTCGTACATTGAAGACGTCCTTGCCCCTTGCCCCCGCGTGAACTCGGCGATGACAGAAGCTGATCGTGTTCGCCACATCATCAAAGGGATAGGCCATGTCGCGTTTAACGCTCTGGCTGTTAAAAACCCCACCACCGTTGAGGACGTCATCACGACATGTCAGCTTCTTGATGAACTCCAAGCCATTCAATTGCACCCAGACTACCCAGACGCCAGTGACAGCAGGCCTTTCTTGGATGCGGATTTGCGCGCCCTGATTCGCACTCTGATTCGCGAGGAACTTCAAGCGCAAGGGTTGTCATGTGCACCCACCCCTCGGCCTCACTCTCAATTTGCTGGTCTGCGCGACATCATCAAAGAGGAGCTCTCATCCATGGCTGGCGCTCTCCCATCAAACATTACGGCGCCACCAACACCACCCATGACGTATGCGCAAGTCGCTGCCATGCCACCTGCCTTGCTTCAGCACGCGCATCCTGTTCCTGCGCAGTCCAACGTAGCAGCATTTGCACCACACTCGCCTGTCCCAGCACCAGTACCGGCGCCTGTGACAGCTCCAGCACATTACACCCCCTGGCGCTCACCTCGCCCAATATGTTACTATTGTGGCATTCGGGGTCATATTTCACGATTTCGCCGCAAGTGCCAACAAGACGAACGCCGTGGCTACGATGTTATCGAAAGGGATTCGGAGCCATCCCCGAACCATTACCAGCGACGCGATACGACACGTTCCTTCTCTACAACATCTCCACTCGCCAAACCTCGCCCCTGCTATCCCGGACGCCACCGGTCCCCTTCACCTCTATGACGCTCAACATCTCCCCTGAGACCGGCTGTACCTACTTCTGACTAGCACTCGGAAAACTAGCTGGTGCTGTTTTTGGAGGGAAAGCTGCATCGCTCGAACAAACACCAAGACGTCCAGAGGGCCCAACCAACTTGCTATTAGTGTATGCGGAAGGGGTACCAGCTCAGGCATTGGTGGACACGGGGGCTGCTATCTCTGTTATTCATGCGGATTTGTGTACTCGTCTACGTAAGGTTACCACACCTTATACTGGCACTCTCTTACGTAGCGCAAATGACTCGCAGATACGGCCATCACCACAGTGCACCGTTAGAGTTTTTATTGATGGGATCTGGCATCATATTCAGTTTGCCGTGCTGCCTTCTTGTGCTTTTATGCTTATTTTAGGATGTAACTTTCTGATGCTGCTGCTTCCATCTCTTGTCGACAACGACTCATACATATGCGAGAGAAGGATGATAGTTCCCCGAAATTATCACGTGACCGGCTTCGAACAGCCAATGACTTCCTTGTGCCACCTAACCACGAGCACGTTATCACGGTTATGTCTGACTCCATTGACCACGGTGACGTCCTAGTCAGTCCATCAGTCCATTGTCTATCCAGAGGGATTGCACTTTTATCGAGTCTTGTCTGCTTCTCTAACGGCAATGCATTTCTCGCAGTGTTGAATATCACCAATGAGCCGATTCTGCTGACCAAGGGCACTGTTGTAGTTTCCAGCGTGGACACACTATCTATCCCTGTAGTGGCTTCGGATACCAGTCTGGTGGAATGACGTTCAATACCAACAGATGCTCCACCTACAACGGCTCTCGTCGATGCCATCAGCACGGATCTTACTCCCCCGTCAGCAGACGAACTACTGGCGTTGTTGTCTAAGCATAAATTTTTTTTCGACGTGCATTTCACCGCTCTTAGTCAGAATTCTGCGGTGGCTGATCGCATACACACCGACGGAACTTCTATTGTCCGTTGTCGACCACACCGTGTTTCTTCCAGCGAGTGCGAGATCATCGACAAGCACGTCGCTGATATGCTCAAGCCAAACATGATCTGCCCCTTCTCAAGCCCTTGGTCGTCACCTGTCGTTCTCGTAAGAAAAAAAGACGGTTCAGTGCGATTCTGCGTTGACTACCGCGCAATAAACAACGTAACCAGAAAAGACGTATAACCCTTGCCTCGCATTTATGATGCCCTAGATTTCTTACAAGGCGCGGAATATTTTTCGAGCCTTGACCTGCGCTCCGGTTATTGGCAAATTCCAATGCACGAGGACGACAAAGAAAAAACGACCTTTGCCACACCCGACGGACTTTACGAATTTAACGTCATGCCTTTCGGCCTCTGCAATCCGCCAGCAACGTTTGAACGACTGATAGACACTGTATTGCGGGGCTTCAAGTGGAAAACATGCTTATGTTACCTTGACGACATCGTCATACTTTCTTCAACATTCGAACAGCACTTGCAGCGCCTAGATGAATTTGTAACGTGTCTCGCAGCTACTGGCCTTCAGCTCAACACCAAGATGTGCCACTTTGCTAGCAAAAGTATTAAAGTACTCGGACATCTCGTCAGCAAAGATGGAATTCGGCCTGATCCCGACAAGATTACCGCCGTTCTTCACTTCCCGGTGCCTCAACGCGTCAAAAAGCTACGAAGCTTTCTTGGCCTTGCGTCGTACTTCCGGCGCTTTATACGAGACTTCGCCACCATTGCTGCGCCACTTCACTAACTCCTTTCTTCGGGAGCGTCATACGTATGGTCGGACGAATGCTAAATGGCTTTTGACACCTTGAAACGTGCCCTCACGTCTGAGCCAGTGCTTTGTCGTTTCGATAACGCCGCACCCACTCTCCTCCATACTGATGCCAGCGGACACGGACTCGACGCTGTACTTCTGCAACGAAGAGAGCGTTATGACGAACGTGTGATCGCACACGCAAGTCGCACCCTCACAGCAGCAGAGAAAAACTACACCATCACTGAGCAGACGTCTCCTGTTAACTATCGAGTAACCCCTGTTGTCATTCCTTCCGACAGCCGTTTTCGTGGCACGGAGGTTGTTCACGTGTCGCGCCTAAACCCATTCGTGCGCCGTACACCACCGTCATAAACAGCGGCCTAATTGGCCGCTTCCGCGAGAGGGGGAAATTAGTGTAAGCACAATATTAACAACGTTTGACCTTCATCTTCTTCATCTGTATATAATCATCATCACGAAAAACGTCTTCTTCTTTCGAAGGGTTGATCAGGCGATTCGGCTTAATAAACGCCGTCGAGACTCCAACGCTGCTACTGTCTTACAATATATATATATATATATATATATATATATATATATATATATATAATTTCCCCTAAATATATATATACATATATATATATATATATATATATATATATAAGGGAAAGAGGTTTATATTTAAGGGCTCGTTTGTCCGTGTTTTGACACAATATTAATGAGATCTAACAGACAATATTGGCAAGGAAGGTATAGGGAAAGTTATCAGAACAAATGTAATGTAAATAAGAAGAAAGAAAACTGGGTGAAAATTAACCAACCGGGAGCAGGAGTTGAACCTACAACGTTCAAAAGACGCGTTCGATATATATACATATATATATATATATATATATATATATATATATATATATTATGAGATCCCGTTCAGGCCTGAACACTGTTCGCTAAAACTGCTACTTAAGCGAGTTGGATTTTGCGCTGGTAAATCTTGCTCAACATTCTTCTTTATTCACACTGGAGTAAGAGTCCCGCTGCTCGAACCCAAGCGGTGATGATGAGTAAAACACGCGGCGAGAAATGAATAATATGCATAGTGCTCACATAAGTTTCTCTGACGTGACGAAGCGCCCAGCCTGGCTGTGACTTAGACTTGTGAGAGATGTCGCTCGAAAAGCTTTAGACGGGAAACATGGATGATCTCCGAACCGCGAGAGCAACGGTTTGGAGAAACGTCAATGGGAGTGATACTTAGAAGTGCGGCAGCTTGGGCTAGTTGGTGTGACATGACGATAGTTATAGCGCGAGAACAGAACGACACAGACACGTGTCCTTCGTGTCCTTCTTGTCTCTATGTTGTCGCTCTGTTTCTGCGCTATAACTATCATCGGGAGTGATACAATAGCTCACAGGGGATGTTAGTTCACTAAGTATGTACGAACCAAGGAATCGCGACTGGAACTTTTTACACAAGCCTAGAATACGAGTAGGAGTCCAGAGGACTTCTTCACCATGGCGGAAAAACTGACTGAATCAGAGTGCGACACCTCAACAGTAGTTCACAAGGGCTGGGGTAAGGAGCGATTAAAAGGATGGGATTAGAAGTTAAATAGATAGAGGAAGGAGAGAGCGAGGCGCAGGGTTAGTGAACAACGGGAAACGACGGAAGTAAAGAAAAGATAGGAAAGATAGACACGGTAGCAGGAGTCCGAGGACGAGGCACTACTCGGCGAAAGCTCTTGTTGGCGTCAGGAGATTGCTTAAAGCGAGCCCAGTCGGCCAGCGCTGCGCTTTCGTCGGAGAGCACGAGGTCACAACCGGTCGGCACGAAATCCAGAGAGCAAGTCCCCCATGAGTTGGACAAAGCTTCGAAGGGTTTTAACGGCAAATTATGAATACTCCACTAGCCGCATTCCTTAGTCCATGCGTCCGTCCATGTGGCTGTCTGTTCGTTCGTCCGTCATATGTCTGTCTGTCTGTCCTTGCATGCGTCCACCTGTTCTATGTCTGCCTGTTCGTTCGTTCATCTAGTGAACACTCCAAGTACCGTCATCTCGCATCTTTTAATGATATACAATTACCACCATCGAGCGAACATTCACAACAGAAAAGGAGCGGTGGCTACCTACTACTACTACTACTACTGCATGCATCCGGGACGCATGACGGATGGTTTAAGGAGCTTCACCCCTAAGAGTGTACTTGATGTTTAGAAAAATGTTATTAAGTTAGAGCACGAGGTACTCAGCAATGGGAGTGCATAAAGCCATGCCGTAAACCTCACACTTGATCAGGCCGAGGTTACTGTAATATAACAAAACCCCAACGTTTTTTTTTACTAAGATTGGATGCAGTTCTACAGATGAGGTGGCATAAAGCCCTTGTAGTTGATCTATCGTAAACAAAACTCAATTAGCGACACTTATGTCTTATTACAAAATAACAGTAAAAACACATCAAGACAAATATTTTTTCAGATATGGCATGTTCTTTATAGCTCAAAAATTGCATCATATTCACGGAGTTTGTGATGATCAGTGGGGCGAAGCGCTGGAAGTTTTTATCGCTAAACCATGAACCATCTGCGAATGTCACCCACTACAACATCAAAGACGTGACAAACACTGTATATAATTATACGAAAAGTTTCAATATTTGTAAGTGGTATAGCTATATGTTGCTTCCGTTCCCCCTTAATTATAACAGCTTTATGGTTGATGAAGTGGTGGATCGGTGATGGGGTGCGACACAACATCATATATTCATCATATAGGAGTACCACCATCCCGCCGATGTTCCAAGGACTAAAACGAGAGGTAGCTACTACATACAAGAGACGTACGACCTACGCCCTAAGGAGCTTCGCTCCTAAAATGTCGACATGGCTGTCTACATTTTGGGCCTCCAAACAGCCTGACATCTAGCCTGTCTGCGCATCGAAAACCAACAGACAGCCGCTGTAACAGTCTTGGACGAAGTTTTGTGCAATACCAGCCCGGTGGCCTTCTTTGGATGTGGACGCCGATACGCCGACGCGAACTTAGTGAAAGATCAGCAGACCCCACGTAAAGTGGGAATCGATGATATGCGAAGCACTTATGAGGAATGTTGATATGTCACTTTAAAATCAACACAACGTAACAAGGTGGAGGTAAATGATGCCGTGAATGACTTCCATGTCATGATTATCATGTTTGGATGTGTAGTTTACTTTCGTCATCTATACATCACGTGATACCAAATTTAGGATATGTGGAGCTAGCGAAAAAACCGCGAGGACGCTATGAGCGCGCTATGTTGTCATGCTCTTACATGATATGCGTGACAGAATTATATTGTTTGCACTAGCCACATACTTTCATCATCAATTTACGTCACGTAACACCAAATTTGTTATATGTGAAGCTCGCGAGCACATCATGAAGGGCCCAGTATACTTCAGTGTAGCGTTGACGCGTGCGCACGCTTGGCATGGTGACGCTACGTTAGCAAAACATGAGCATAGTCTGAGGCCAGGCGCGACCGCAGCTTTGTTGCATGAAAGAGAAAGACGACGACGGTTGCTGGTTGTTGATGAACTGGCGCCATATTGTTCGCCGAGCTCTGTGCATTGCATATAGTATAATAAATAAGTTACTCGTAACATTATTGGTAGAGGTGGACGACTCCCGTATCTCGATGGGCACGCGCAGCGGTTGCAACACAGGGGACGCTGCCGCTACTTCAACTGCCAGTACTTCTTCACTAGAGACCGAATTATAGGCAAATGCTTATTTGGTTGCATGCGTTGCTTTTGTGCCATTTCAATATGTGAGCATGAATTCGAGGTTAAGAAGGGTTTTGTTGGTGTTTTTGTAGTGCCTATAACTGCCTATTTTGGGTGTTTGTGCCTTAAAGCCTATAAGGGCCTATCCACAAAAGATGAAAGCCCACACACGAAACGGTGTGCATGGCCCATGAACAACTCCACTTGACGCCTCTCTGTATGTCTGCAAAAGAAGTACAAAAAACAACTATTGTAGCAGCACCAATGTACAGAGTTTAAACCACTATAAAGTCTACAACGTACATCACCTCTATTCGCACCACTATTTCATGAATCACAAAAGCAGACGGTGTTTCTGGACAAGAACTGATCCCATGCAGAACAAGCAGAAGGACGCTACGTAGCCCTAATGCTATAGTAGACAAGAACTCAACATTAAACACACTAAATTCTAACTGCACAGGAATTCATAGACCAGCATAACAAATTCCATTTAATTAGTGCCATGATGTGGCAGTTACAATTTCTGTAACTACAAACACCATGGAGAGATATGTGGGGTGAACTAAAGAAATTTGCATTGTATTTTGAAATCTTACACAAGACAAAGCATATTGTACACCACTGCAAAAGCCTACGTGCGGCAGGGAACATATTGTAAAGGCACCTTTGGAGCGAGAAACGGGAGCTGTGAGATAAGAGGATCAGGATTTCGTTGTCGTTTCGGTAGCCGACACTCTGTCACTGTGCGTGACAGAGTGCTGGATGGGCACACGTCACCTTATTCATCATGGTTGAGGTATTAGCCTGATGAACACAATGAATAATGCATCAACACAAATGGTGAGCAATAAATTAGGAAGGAAGGCTGGCATATATAGTTTTTAAAAATCCAATAATTACTCTATGAAAGTTGTACATCTTACTACGGCAGGAGCTAACATGAAGATGGGAGCTTGAATGAGTGTCGTATCGCTAAATAAATGTGTTCTTCGAGCCAATGTTTGAATAAGACAATTTGTCTAAGTTGTGGCAGCAACCTTGCTTCAGTTTGGTGCCTCGCTAAAGAAAATTTCTGTTCTCGATTAACAAGCTCTAACATTCGTTCAATAATTTTTTTTTCATCAGGTATACATCTCAACACATTCATTACAAATCCTCAACTTTAACAAATACTTCTATTGTAATGATACTGGGTGCAAAACTTAAGCTGCAGAGGACAAGGCATTCAGCAGGGGTCTGGCTGCTCAACAGTTTTATAACACTATGTCCATCATGCTAAAGATGACTGATTCGACAAGAGGACATCCTTTTACTAGAGCAGCAAACCGTATCAAGGTCACTGCAATGACTTAGACAAACGATTTTTATTCAAACATTCAAAACAACCTAATCTTGCAAAATCTTTATTGACTCCAAAGACAAACTTTCTTTAATGATTGGACCCTCATTCAAGCCCCCCCCTCCCTATTATCCTCTTAACTTCTGCCATAATAAGACAACTGTCACGTAGTGCTTGATAGAATTTCAAGTTATGAACAGTAAGTCTTTCTTCTCAATTTATTGCTCACCCTTTACGTTTATGCTTTAATCACTGTTTTATTAGCCAAAGAACCCAGGGCAAAAACGTGTGAGGCGTCTTCAATATTTAGAATCAGAAGTATTTTTACCTCTTGGTAAATGCCCTTAAACCAAACAATAAAATTATATTCTACAAAAGAATGACTCTTCTAAAGATATACAAAAACACTGCATTTTGCCATGTTTGATTGGAGTGATACGTGGGGTTTAATGTTGTAAAACCACCATATGGTTATAAGAGACGCCGTAGTAGACGGCTCTGAAAATTTCGACCACCTGGGGTTCTTTAACGTGCCGTGCACCCATATCTGAGCCCACAGGCCTACAACAATTCCGCCTCCATCGGAAGTGGAGCCGCTGCAGTCGGGACTCATCCCGTGACCTGCGAGTCATCGGCGAGTACCATTTTGCCATGTTTCCTCAAGACCAACATTACCCTAAATTGAAACAAAAATTACTTCAATACCATAGCTATGAAATTTTGCTGACAATGAAACACAAACTGCAGCAAAAGCATGAAGCAACAATCGTGTGTCAATTATTTTTCTCCGATAACTCAATTTCTGAGCGCATCGTTTCAAAGGCCTCTGCTGTATTAGAAAGTTTTCCCCCCAAAATAGTGCAACAACTTCTTCCCACAATGAGGCATCAAAGCGCCAGTTTGGGAAAAAATTGCAAATGGTCAAGAAACCACTTCACAGACTGACATGACAAGACCATGAACTCGCAAATACTTACAGGTTAATGCTCAGTCACAGTTTATGAGGCAGCCCGATGGCTTCTGTGTGTCCTTCTGTACTGTCTTCTGTCCGCCTTTGCGCCAGTTTTTGTAGAATGTCTGCCGAGAAAACAAAAAAAAACATAAGAAACAATCCACTTTGTCTGGCATGCCCCATGTAACACAGCTTGACTTCGTGGGCCTCATAAGGTAGCAGTCTGGAAAGCATGCTAACAGCTGCGGCTTTATGTATGAACCTCATACATAGTTTGGAGGCTTCAAAATAATGTCCAGTCATTGTTAAGCAAGAAGTCTAACAGAAGAAAGCAGAAAGAACGTTTTACACTAGACACAAATTGAACTTCTTAATAGTCAATAACCTATTTTCCTTACGCATTGGTGTTGGAAAGACTGGGCATGCAAACATAGCCGCAGGTGAGTCAGGACACTTCGAATGCCAACTAACAATGAGAAGGCAGACTAATGGAACATATAAGACAGTTAACCAGGGGCCATCATTAAACCTATCTTTATATCACGACAGAAATGCATGCCAAAATTCTAATCATGCAGTTTCGTAGAAGCACAGAAATGAACAAATACATCTAATGGTTGAGGCTTGGCAAAGCGACATGTGGTAGTGAATGTGTGAGCCAACCATAGAATAGCTCAACAAAGAAAGCAAATGCTGAGAAGTTATCTCTCACAAAGACCAACAGGCTTGCTATCTTGATCGATATCTTCACTTGCCTTGTTTCGTTTCTAGGTTAATGTCAACTTTTCCAGTTGGTGTTCGTGGTGTCTTGATTACTCTCTCGGGTCGATGTTTGCATGTCCTGCCTTTTTAACCTGAATACCAATCTAATAAGCAGCTCACCTCTCCTATTCGAAGTATGTATACAATCTGAAATCACCACTTTGTTCACTTGATGTAACAATAGTAAAGGGGTTCTGAATGTGAATGTCAATTCAAAAGCACTTAGGCCTCTAGCATTTTCGCCTCCTTCAAAAGTGCAACTGCTTCCCTAAAGATGAAATCCATTCAGTGCGGGGGTTGTTCACACGGGAACAGCTGTAAGCAACGTAAGATAAATTTTAGGACTATTAAAAGAGCTCTAAGTAAAAGCAAGACATGCAACTTGCAAGGAGCCACATAGTATCCGGCCTAGAATCTATTTCTGGTAACCTAGAATGCTGTGGCGCAGGCCATTCACTTCAGCAACTGTTCAGCTTTTTCTTTTGAACCAAAGCTTAGTAGAGTCAATATTCATAGTTACAGATTGCTCTGAAAACAGCAGTTAAGCTGTCAAAAAGTAAAATCTAAAAGACCGAAGAAAGCTCCATGACTAATAAAATATTAAACAGCTAATTATGCAAGTGCACCTAAAACACCATTTTATATGCGCTGGTTGAATAGGTATTAGGTAAACAAAGCAGCAAAGCCACTAACTGCCAGCTATATAGCTGCAAAATAAGAGAAAGGAGATATCCCTAGTTCCACGAAAAATACATGAAAGTACTATCAACAGGAAAAGCTTGGTAGATGTTGAATCTTAACAAATGTGAATTTACGCTACGTCGGTACTTAACGCTTGTAATTAGACTGATGACTGCATAGGTCAAAATTCGAAGTGCAGTATGGAATATTTCTTTCAAAATTACATTCTCAGACAAAGTGATCATTTAACTTCATAGAACATTTCGTGTCTCGTAAACTTTTGCTGTTGATGGTACATATTGAACATACAGAATGTTTCGTACAATGAACACATAAATATTGACAGAAGCAGCAGACTATTTTACAGGTGAGCATTGCAAAATTTAAATCAACAAAGCCATGCAGTGCATGAATTACCCATTCACAATTGAAATGTAAAATTCTACTAAACAACACCACTGCTGAAATTTCTAATAACTGCAAAATTGTAAAATGTGAGCACTTTGCCACAAATTTTGTGTTCACATGATGAAATGATGAAATCAAAGTCAATAAAACACACATTGTAGCTGTTTTCAGTTTCTCACTCCGCTTCTCCATCGTTCTCATCGTGAAGAGGGGTACGCATGTGTTACCATCATGATTACAGTACATAGCAACAAAGAATGACATCAGTGATTGTGCAATCAACATGCAGCCATTAACTAAACAAGGCCTCGTTCATTATGTATTTATTTATTTCGATTACCCTCAGGGCACATAAACGCTTTACAGAGGGCATGCGTAATACAACAAAAATGCAGTAAAAGTAGAACATAAAAATACAAGTTAGTGAGAATACATTTTTAACAACAAAAGTTGATGTGCCGCTGCGCTAGATCGGCATGGCGAGGAACTAATGTGCAAAACATAGGCGAAATAAACAAATATGGAGCACGCCTTACAATGACACAATCCATACGACGTAATTTTAGGGCCAAAACACTATTTCATATTGCAGAGAGAACCAACCGATAGTCAGTGCAAAATCACATCATTTTGCTAGCGAAGAGTATGCACCGGTCAGGCAATGCAGGGGTCACCTTAATTGTTTTTCGAAATGAAGTTTCTGTGATACTCACACAATGTGATTGCTGCAGCACTCTGTATGAATTAGCAAGATGATCTGAAAGGTGATAAAAAAGAAAGGCAGAGCGAAAGCGGCCTGATGGCACTTTGAGATAATCTAAAATACACAGTGTAGAAAATTGCTTTTGCAGACATATCCCTATCACCTATAAAAGTGACAATTACCATGCTCACTCTATGCAACTTAGGAAAGTCACACACCTTGCAAGAACTTTCCTGTGGTGGCTGCACTGTCTGTGTAGGCCAGAAGCAGCCGGCCCATGGCTCTCAGGCATCTGATCCATTCGTTAAAAAGAACTTGTGGCTCACATCCTTGTAGCACTGCTTTTGGGAGATGCTTCCTGCAGTAATAAAAGTAGCACAACACAATATGCACTGTAAACAGCCACATGAAATCCACATTCGTACCTTTTTGAAAAATATTTTTCAGCTATAGACTGATCCACAGCAATACTGTCTTGTTTTATAATAAAACATCTTATTGCTTTCTCTGGCCTGGTTTCTTGTTTTCACCCATGAGACAATCCAGCAGAAGTTAAGCTTTAGTTAGAGAGGAAGCAGTTGAAAAGCATGTATTTATTATGCAATATAAAAAATAATAGAATAATTTTGCATGATATACGAAATTATAATTCTTGTAATGTCCCTACACCAAGTATTAGTGAGCAAGCTGTGACGTTAAGGTGTCACAAAATAATGGATTTTCTTGAAAATGCGATATACAGGTAATTCTGCGATTGAAATGTTCTATTACTACTGACTCTGTAGCTGCAAGTGCCCACTGAATCTACTCGAGTGCATTTAGCAAACCTGTGTAATGATGCTGACAGACAGAGAAAACCCAGTTCTCTTTTAGCTGCCCCCATCACAGTATCATGTTGCTTCATATAAGGATTTCTGGTATGCAGGATGCCGATGCATGAGCTTTGTGGCTATCTCGTAGCACTGTGAACGTGATCGACATGTGCTCGAATTACGTGAGCAGCTGAAAAATGCTCCATTGTGCAATTAGCTGTAACAATGCAGTAATGCTAGTAATTAGTCGCTTCACCGTACACCCACAACACATTATGGCACCTGCAAGATTTCGCAGTGTATACCAGCTTCTGAACACTGTATTCAATGCTACTAGCTGCATAAAACGTGTACACAGTAGCCAATAATTGCACCAAGTAGAAGAGTTCATTTTTGGTATTCTATAAAATTCATAGACAAGAATCAGGCACACCACTTAAGTCTGTTGTTTAGCATCAGAGGTGAAAGTGTGCTTGCAAACGTTGACAGAAAAGTTAGCAATTGACCTTGAAAAATGGTAATAAATAGGTTTATATTTGGCAGAAACAAATCGCGTACAGTAAAGACAGTCTGAGACAATGCAATAATAAGATTGTAAATTTCAAAGTGGGTCACTATTCTTCACACTATGCATGCATTTGCATGAAAGATAACAATGCTTGCTATAAGAAACAATAAAGTTTTACAGTTTTTACGAAATTCCACTTGCCACTACCCCATTCTACAGAAAGGCAACACTTTGCGAAACAAGTCACGTTTACAGACGTAAAGCACTCGCCATGGTGACAAATAAGTGGAGTACTCTTCTACGGCATGATTTATTGGAAGCAAAAACTATGATAACAATAATTTCTTATTATAGCCAGCAAGCGCCTTTCTACTGTTGTTTATGTGAAGCAATTTTATCTCAGTCGGAGATCACAAGAATAAGGGCCACATATTATTAAGCATAAAAACACAGTGACTGGTTGTGCAGCAATTTCCAGCTATGCTCATTCATAGAAACCATTGCACTTCTCCCTCAAATAAAGGTTGCACATAATTAAAACTTCGACATGAATAATGTTAAGTTGGTAGGTAGCATACATCCTGATAATACTCTGTATACACTCATTTATTTTGCAATATCTTCATTTCGATATGACTAGCTCAAAACAACAGACTTCTTCATTAAATAGAACTTTGTACATTACTTTTCAGTTAGCCACAGATGCTGAATAAGCACCTCTTATGGGATGCTTGGCTCACCGTGGGGTCAACACTACACAGTTCGTCAGGGCACTTCTGTTTGCTACCTGCAGTACGCAGCGAAAACTTAGGCATTCAAACAAAAAAAAAAGCAAGTATAGCAGCAGCATTTCATCCTATAGAGATAAAGAGGGGGGAGGGGTAGTGCAGAATTGATCTTCATATGCTACACACACATGCATTAACTGTTTCAGTTTGGCGCATAAACAGTATAAAAGAGTGAAAATGGTTAGAGGGGACAAGCGGCCGCGTATTTTAAATTTTCCAAAGAAGGCAGAAACACACACTTGGGATTTTACAGTATATATTCCGTGCCATCTATAAAAAAAGTGCAAAGTGCTGAATTTCACTAACACTTCCACACTATTAAGCCAATGTTAAACGACAACCTATTGCACTCGCTTCGCTGTCCATCTGGTGCTTCCAAAATTTCCTGAAGTTGAACAGACAGCAAAGTTTTCTGGCCAAATTTAAGTATACCCATTCCAGCAAGCACCGCTGGCTTCAACGACAAGTGACAGCACCAAATGAAGTCATTTAACAGTGGCTTGCGACTAATGCTAAGTACCTAAGCGTTTGAATAAAAAATGCAAGTATATTTCAGCTTCATGTTCGATTTCTATTGTTAATTCTTCCGCGTGTCACCTTTCCTATGATGCTGGGTATCGTAATAAAGGTGAAATATTTTTAACCTATAGTATTACAAAATGTTTACCAGCAACAGTCATACTACATTATACCAAGTAGTGCTAGCAATATCACTTCATACATTGAGAGCAATGACAACGGCAGATCTTAGAGATCTTCACAGTCTTTCATTGCGCTTCAGTTAAAGGCGGCAGCCGCTAATATTCATAAGTGCCTTATTGCAATCACATACAGCCCAGCTGTCACATCCCTGCTAATCAAAGTGGCCTGTTTATCTACACAGAACACGCCAACGGATCGTGTTGCCTGATAACACAACTGCAACGAAAAAGATGGGATGCGCAGTTTTGTCGGTCACTCACCCGGGACGTAGGAATTCTCGTCAAATATAACGCAATGCCTACTGTAACACGAACCGTGACAGCAGCTATGAAACCCACACCGCTAAACCCCTGGTAACCAACTTCACGGTCAGGAGCACGCGACACCGTTGCACAGAATTCGCAAGTACGCCGAAGCCGCGCGCACAAAAAAAAAGCCGCTTTTGAGTAAGCCTCTGAGTGACTTCGAAGCAACGTAAACATTCAAGACATGAGCATTTTGTGTGCAGTCGAACAGGCCGTAGGCGGGCAAAATTCAAAAGAGCCATAAGATAGGACTTACCAGATAGCGAAATCCACAAAACCTGTTCGCTGGTCAGCTTGGCAGGAAAGCTCCGACACAATAGTGACTCGAAGCAGTTAAGTTAACGACACCTTGCGCAAACTTCTGGTGGCATATTGTCTAACTTCACGCAACCACAGGTTAGCCGATCAGAATAGGACTACGAATACGCGTCTCAGTGTCACTCATCGCCGTTGAACATGGTCGCTTCTAATGAGTCCTAGACCACGACGTTCTGCCGTGACAAGCGTCCACGTTGGCTGGCGAGCGCCGCGAATGCGTGATCTTGCATGCACCGCGTACATACATTACGCGACCACGTCGGAGAGATATCGCGAGCCAGCCCGCCGAAGCCCGATGCTCGGCCGCATGGATCGGAACGCGCTGCAGTGTTCTGGTGTCCGCAAAGGTGCCCACGCTCTGAGGAGTGTCTTGTTGAAACAATATTGAATCCTTGCTTTGTGGTTGCGGTATAAGCTCGCTGTATTCGATACACCTCCAATGCAGTACCATAACCTGTGTACTTGAGAATAGGACAGTTCGTAGAAATGGTGAGGCTGTCGTACTAAAATTTAGCATGGAAAAACATTATAAGTACACCATGTAATAATACGTACGCGCTGTTTGACTGACGCGATGAACTCACGCATTCGATTGTGCAAAGCGCGTATGCGCTATTTCTTTATATGCAAAACCTTTCTTAGCGAACTTCGATGGTTTTGAACGTATCTATCTATCTATCTATCTATCTATCTATCTATCTATCTATTTATCTGTCTATCCGCCTACGACTTTTAGCTCTCCTGGTCGTTCAGAATACAATATCGGTGCCAGACTTCGTATGGCATAACATGACTGTATGATTAACATATTTACTTAGTCACATCATGAAAACTAGGACACGTATGTCGTGCATGTGTCACAGGTCCCACTAATCGGTAGGCGATCGCCGGGCTAATTCTAAAGGCCGAAGTGTCGGCCCCCCGAACCGCACCACGAAAGCGTGGACAATTCAGAGGTGGTCCTATTTGGCACGCCAGTGGACGCTGGCTATGGCCCAAACAACAAATCAGAGCCGAGAGTTGATAAAGAAAATAAAATTATATTCTCGGTTATGGCAGATCAAAACAATACTCAAGTATGCACACTCGACAATAGTTGAATACAATGTGTCACCAATCAAACAATGTACTACACA